>NW_020956723.1:57244-65288 GCF_003031625.1 Empidonax traillii | reverse complement strand
CAGTACCTTCCTCTTTAAAGTTGTTTTAGAGTTTAAGATTTACTATGTACTACACAAAGCAGTAGAAGATTTCTCAGGGAAATGTGCAAATATAGAGGACTTTTTTTTAAATTAAAAGCTCACAGGCCTCACATTTTGCAGTCCACGCATTGCCAGGATTGAGGACAGTCAGTGCAAATTTCCAGATGTCAAAGTCCACCTTATCTGCACTTAAATTTCACATTCCATATGTAGTGGGTGATGTTTTATGTATGTATTCACCCTGTCCTGGCCTACATGGTAATTATTCTGATTCCTTATTTTTAGCACATTCTACCTCTGATCTCTTCATGCAAATAAATGGACTATACCTTCCTTTGCTCGCCCTGATACAACGCAAGGTAACTGTGTAGTCTTAAAACCCACGTAATTGGAGATTTTTTCTTCATGATGCACATTAAAGATTTTGCTTCTTGTTCAAAAAATCAAAGGTTCCTTCAAGAAGAAGGAGGAAAAAAAAAACACCCGCTGTTAACCATCCTATGTATAAACAATCAAATCCCACGCACTGGTTCCTTTTTGACTCTGCAGTCAGACACAAGACAAAAACAGCAGCACCCTGAGACAAACTGGAAGCACAAGCCTCAATAGGCAGTAACTTTACAGACTAATTATGCCTTTTTAAAGGCCAACATTGTCAATCATTTACTTCCTATGTTTCCTTGAATGATTTTGTAACTTAACACATATATCTAGTGCTGCTGGATTTTTTCCCACCCCTACACGCAATGATTACTGAAATACAGCTCATATTCTTACTAGAAAAATGCCAATGTTATTTCAGTAACCATGCAAATGAATTTTAAACAGATTTTAAAACCTGTAGTATGCAAAAAAAATTAACTTCTTGTATTATACTTGTTTAAAGGAATGCAAAATGATAACCACGCAATAGAAAATAAAACAGGAGATTGTAAAACCCCTCAGGGACTATATCCTCACCAGAGCCATAGCACAGCACACAGCCTTTTGAAGTGTTGGTCGCCCTTTGCTTCAATAAAAAAATTGTACTTGAGAATAAATGGCATCATATGGAGCTCAGTTTTGCAATTATTCGAATTGCAGTAGAAACTGGACTACCTAAAAGAGTTCAGGGGTCTGTAGCGTTCATCACAGTGTACGGAGATAATACAAAGTTTGGAGAGCTTTCGACCTAACAAAAAAAGAAGTAAGCACAAAGAAGAGAAAAAGAATCATGAAAAATTTATCCAAGGTCCCACAATGGCTTGCAGGGAGGCAGGAGCAGAACAGCTGGTTGCCTGGGCTTGGGTTCCTTTGCCCAGCCTAGCATCATCTGGCAGGGGTGGACTCCCTGCCTGCCCCACTGCCTGACAGGGGGGGAGCAGCGTGAGCTGCACCAGGGAACAGAGCCCTAGAAGAGGGGAAAATCTTTCACTCATGCTGAAGGATTCCCAGCACTCTGCTTTGTACAAAGAGTACCTACAAACAAGACATATGGGAGGGCTGTCTATAGTGAGGGCTACATAGCACAGCAGTTTCTGTAGCTGTACTTATTAAGTTTCTGAGAGCAGGTGCTTGAATTATGCCAGCCATAATTAATAACTAATTAGCTTCTTCATGTGTGCAAGGTAGAAAGAAATTAAGTCTCTGAAGGACTTGCATAAGGTTTATATCACACCTGCAATCCCAGGTTAGCAGAACAGCAGAGCAGCCCTTTTCCTTAACAATCACATCTGAACAATACATGCGTATTTTAGTGCCTGTGAGGATAAAGTTTGCCTCAGTCAAGTATTTTCAGGGGCACAAAGGCAGACAATGTGTTCCTGCAATACACAGTACACCTGCTGACTCTGCACATACAGCAAGCCTCATTGCTGTTACACTCAGCCTGGCAACCACAGGCAGTCAAGTCGTTGAGAGACATTTTACATCCTGTGCTTTCACTTCTTCAACACCCTTTCTCCCAATCACTGTGCAAGCAGTAGTTGGAGCCCCCAGACGCTATCTGAAACCAGAAACAAGCTCTAGCTTGGGAAACACTATAATCAAAACTAAACAAACTGGGGAGGTGGGGGGAGGGGGGGAAGGAGGAGGGGGAAAGGAAAATTGTCTTCATTGTTGCCTCTCAGCATAACTTTTGTATGAGTTAATGTACACTCAGGCACTCAACTAGGTAAGGAAAGAGCTGAAAGCTTTGAGAATGGGAAAGGTTCCCCCAAAATCAGCAGCAATTGTATCCTTTACAGTTATTTAGAGCCAACATTCATGTTTAAAATCAGAAGAAATTCAATAGTAACAGAGCCGGATGACTCACTGTTTAACTAATTTGCCAGATGACACTGAATAGGCCAACACAGACCCAAATTCTTGTGTGGATGAAGATGCTAAAACTTAAATCCATCTCTAAAAACATTGTTCTCTTTCTGGGAATATAGAGTTTAGACATTTTGTTATATCTTTGATTTGAAGAAGAGCAAGTTAGGGTCAAGTAACTTCAGACTGTCATATGCATATCCTTCCAACTTTTATTTTCTGCTTAATTTAAACTCTCTACATGTGGTCAGTTGGTTCAAGGTTAACTTCTGCAAAGCCCCAGACAGAAGTCCAAAATAGACATGGTACAGGACCTTCCTCTTGTTTATTTTTCAGTGACCATTTGGTGATCAAATCCGCAAGCTGTCATCTCTCCAACATGTTTTTTGCCTACCACTGTTAGTGGCATTTGTTCTTCAAACTATATTTGAGACATGAAAGTTTCCAACAGTGAAACAGTGCCCAATTCTCTTTCTTTCTCACAAATAACAGCACTGAACTTTCCAGCCACATGCGAGATTAACCTAGAGAGTTTATGACAAGTTCCCAATGTTTTTAGGGTCCCTTACCAGCTCTGAGCTGAGTTCTGCAGGGTGGAAGAACATTTTTTCTTCAGTCACAAATGTCAGTGGCAGAAACTAATCTTTTCTTTTTCCTTAACTACAGCTTTATTGTATTTCTCTAGCCAGGGTATGACTTTCATCCAGCCTGAGCTTTCCTGAGTAAACTCTCAATTCTTTGTATTGATGTGAATCCATTTTCACTTTCTACTTTCCCATTACTGTTTGTTTTAAACCAGAATGTGGTGACTTAGAAATAACCTTTTTCCTCTCCACAGGGACAGTTTTCTGATCCTGAGCTTGTTCTGATTTATCTTATGTAAATTCTGTCATGTGAGCAACATTGGTATAAAAAAATGGCTTAATTGCAAGATAAAAGGAATTAATTGTCCTCTTCAGATTCAGCCAAATATTAAAACTGCTGATCCACACAGAGTGTAAATATATTATTTTTACATTGGTGACAAATGAACACTAATTTTATTATTCATTGTATGTATGTTAAGTGTCTGTTACAGACTTTATTTATGACACAGGTGCAAGGTGGCCTGGAACAATTTGCTTCGCAAATAATGAATATGAAAAGGCCATGAATTTTGGTTTGCTATTGTTCTTATTAATAAATAAAGAAAGCCTCCAGAACAGTGGAAAGCAGACAAAGTAGCACATGATAATTCACTGCTGGCTAGAAAGCAATTAACAAGAAAACCCTGTAAAACAGCAACCAAAACCAGAGGCTAACTGCAGGGCAGGGGAAAGAATCACCACATACAGGAAGAGGATTGCAAAAGCCTACTAACTGTAAGGCTCAACAGCAATCTGTGACATTATCTCGAATCTGGGGTGGATACAACGGCTTTCTGTGATGTATGATGAAAAGCTGTTTGATTGTACATTCTCCATCTCACCTAAGATGGAACATCCTTATCCATTGGTAGGCTTTATAGTTTCAATATTGAAGCTAACACAGCCTCTGCTTCAGATAATGAGAAAAATTTATATCTTTCTTCAACTTTCTACTTGTAATTCTTTAGGACACAAGGCTGAACTAGCACTGATATTGATGGGACTCAAAAGCAGTCATAGGTAACTTTGAAAAACACCAGAATTAGATTTCCCCTCAAACTGGTGGGCTAAAAGTTGTAGACTAATAACATAAATACAGATACAACAAGGTATTTTATGCACTTCATAAGTCATGAAGGTGTGTCAAAACAATGTTACACGGCGAATTTTCAGGTAAAACAGATTTAACTGGAAAATTTGGAATTATTGAACTGAAACGTTTTCTAAAAATATGTAATTGTGCCGTTGATGTTCAACAAAATCTAGATAGATCCCAGACAACTAACCTGAAAGTCTTTGGGCTTTCCAAGTCTGCTTTTCCAGGGCAGCCCCTGCTGTACAGAATACCAAAGGTTTTCAGCTTTGTAATACCAAGCTGTGGTCACAGTAGAAATTTAGACCATATATACTGAGGAACCCTAAACCTTAACTTCTAATCTTAAGAACTTTGAGAACTCAACTTCGAAGTTTCAGAAACTATGTTATATGCCGAGTAGTAAATACATCCATTTCAAATAACTACACAAGACAAAGTTTCAAAAACCTTTCATAAAATCTGCTATTTGTTTCAGGTATAGATAAAGCACCAGCTTCCCAGGTTTCTCATTGAAGAAAGTCCAGTTTTAGACCACTATATCTCAGGTATCTTGATAACATGTACTTTATTGATGCTGCCACAATAAATACGTGTCCTTCTTCATTGTGCTTATTCTATCCAAACATTTTAGAAAATTATTTTGAGCAGTTATTTTTCCATTAGTAACTACTATAGAGTGACTGAAAAACACCTACCATCCTTGCTTGATCTATTGCGAAGAGACCATATTCTTTATGCAAGTGCTTTCAACTAGCTGAGTGTTTGAAGGTCAAGGAAAGGCGCATTCACTCTGCAAGCAGAGCCAGTCTGCAAACCACAGATAACACTTTCCTATTATCTTCTGCTCCAAGTGGGAGCATGCATTTTTCATCTATTATAGGAGTCATAAGCAGCTCACTCTCTAAGCGACAACTTTTTGAGGAGACCTGAGAAGTTATATTAACCCATTGTCTAGGGAGGGATGTTTTTTATAGCTGTTAGTTCCAAACAGAATACTTCACTCAAATGGCTGCCAATTAAGGCCTTACAGTATGTAATCAATCTCTCTCTCCTCTACACATACAGTCAGCATGCTGCCAGAATAAACCTTTCTCACATAATTCTCTAAAACTACTTTTAGATACATTTCTAATACTTTGGGTGTAATTAACAGTGTCATGTTTTCTTTCCTCTGATAATTCCATGCCTTTCACTTCTGAAATGATGTGCTGTAGGGATGGGAACACAGATTTCCAACCTGCAGGTAGTTTCCTGCTTTTCTATTTATACGATACTTTTGTCATCAGTTCCCTGAGAAGCCTGAACTGTCACAGCAGGGTATTTGATTAGCTAAGGAAAGAATCAGATACCACCCTGGGCAGACGCATAGAGCAACAATAAAAAACTTCACTTTTCTCACCTTTGTCCCTGACATCTCTAAGAAAGCATTAGGCATTGAATGGAGGGAGTAGTCACTTGAATTGCTAATAAATGTCATTATAACTGAAATCTAAAATTTCCTGAGGTAAGGTAACCTTCAGGTAAAATCACAGAGTTTTCAGGAAGAAGAACAGGACTTCCAAAACTCTAGTGCTGTATCAAACATATAGCTGTGCTGTTAAGACAAGTTTCTTGCTGTTTCAACTGTTTCTTTCTATTAATTTTAAAATCTAGTTAAAAGCCTGAAAGCAGAACACTGCACACCTATTTAAAAGTCAACTGTTTTCAAACTTCCAGTTCAGCAAAAACTTCAAAATTAATTTGTTCTCACTCAAAGTGAGGTAGTCTCCACCCCAGCATTTACATTACCAATGAACTTAGAGTACATTTCTTTATTTTTTTCTTCTATGTACTTCTGCAGCTGATGATGACTAAAATAAATTTAAATTACAAATAATTCAAGACTAGACTAAAATCTGCTTCTGTCAAGTCAAGCCAAGCCAATCTAAGAAAAAAAGAAGGAAAAATTAAAAGCAAAAGCAAAACAGGCTGCCCAGCTGGAGCTGCAATTGTCTCCTAGTTTCTTTTTATTCTTCCTACCTATCTTCTGTCTGCTCCATTTCACACCACAGTCCATTTCACAAGTGAAGGAAACAAAGAGTCCCCAAATTAAGTTTCGTTAAGGAAGCTCATTAATAACTGGATCAACTTCCATCAAGTCATCTGAACTCAGACTCAATAACTCCTTTCACCACACAGAAGCCCCAGCAATAAGCCTTCAGGGAGGGAGGCACTTCTACTGCAAGAGGAGGGCAACAAAGAAAATCACTTGAGAAGCAATCAGCAGAAATTTATGAGGAGGGTGTTTATGTCTGCACATGTGTGCAGTGGAGCTGGTAATTGCAGGGAATGATAAGAAGCAGACAGAAGCCCCAAAACGGGAATGACCACAGCAAAATATTCCACTGGGAATGAAAATTTTGACAGTTAAAAATTCTCTGGGATTTTTGACAGCTAACAGCAGCACAGGACCTGACAGCAAGGCACAAATGAACTGTGTACACGCATAGTCTGTGAGAATCCATACCAGCAACAGCACCCTTTTTAATAGAGAGGGTACACAAATCGCCGAAGTGCAGCAGCACAGGCAGGAAAAGCAATCTGCTGGTGATAGATATTCAGCAGACTGTCAACAAAACCTGAAACAGGCATGAAATCTCTGGAGTCACAGGACAGCTCCCCTCCAGTAGGCGATAGTATCTCTCAAATGTTGCTAAACACTTCACATGCCAGTTTACTCTCAACCCACCTTGATATCCTGCACTTGATGAGCAACTGGCTGGTTGCTAACAGTCCAGTCCCCTGACAGCTTGCATAAGCCATTCAAATGCTCGAGAATTACATGATCCATACAAAAACTGCACCAGCCCCTTATCCCTGAGTTCCTGGTGACACTCAAGGTGAAAACTGTGACCTTGCTATCTAACTCAGTTACAGTAAGAAATGGATGCAACATCTTTCTACTGCTCTCCAGACAATTTACACATTTCCTGAATGCAATTTTGAATACTGGTAACACCCAATCCATGCCATAGAGAAACCAGCAAGGTCAATTGAAAAAGGCAAAAGCAGTCAAACAACAAAAGCATACGCCTATAAAGACAAAAATGTTATGAGTGTCTCTGTCAATATAAGAATAATGGGGAGAAATGTGAGAGAGCTACACAGCAATAAGAAACCTTGAAATAAAACAAGGATATTTAACAATATCCAATATATCTAGATATTGAAATTTTTATTTTATTATCGCATAGTTTGTAATATGACAGCAACCTGCCTCATGAAGTATATTGTTTTAATATGCATATATCAACAGCATATGCAGAAACTTACACAAATACATGCAGTGCAAAAACTGATGACATCACTTTTGCAGTGTAACTTTTTTTCATTTGTAAATTAAGTCTGAGTTAGCTAAAGTTATAAAGCCACCACTGAAGATTCTTTTTCAGCCTAACATAAACATAGGGTTACATTCAGGTGGAACTTTAGGGCCTCTTGTTGACACTGTAAAGGAAAACTTGCATACATTTCATAGCTTAAGAACAGAAGTTACGCTTCCTGACACAAGTTTCCAGCCCCTGCTCCTCCCCTGGCTGACGTTAGCATTCCATCCTCTTCACAGCCTGAAGACTGCTGATCTTTAAGAAGCCATCGTGCACTGCATTACCAGAAATCATCTGAAAACTAAAGCACATCCATGTGACCTTTATTTACACAGCTGAACATTCATTTTCATAAGAACCCCTTGCTTCTTTTTGTACTAGAGGGATGAAGCTGAGGTCTAAAGAAGTTGCATATTTCTGTCATGTCCCTTGAGATCCATATAAACTTCAAAAAATGAATAAAAATAATAATCATGTCTTTTCTGCAACTTTTCTTCTGTTCAGTACTCTCCGTGTTGCCACTCCCTTACAGTTTTATATTGTTACATTTTCGTATTTCCTTTGCATATTTTCTTTCCTCCACATTTTTCACACCCAGCTACTGTCTAATGTTTATCTGAATAGTAGATGTTATCAAGAGGAAT
>NW_020956723.1:54950-56145 GCF_003031625.1 Empidonax traillii | reverse complement strand
CTTTCCTCCACATTTTTCACACCCAGCTACTGTCTAATGTTTATCTGAATAGTAGATGTTATCAAGAGGAATGATGGCCAGTCTCTTCGCGAACGAAGAACCGGGGAAGGTCTTTCCACCTTCCAGCCTGCGCATTGGATTTTTTAGGTGAGACACAGTGTGCGCGGAACTGAGCCCACCCTTTAATCCTGAGGTTCATCTGCCGGGGCCAAGCACGCTTGGACGGTGGCAGCGAGGTCCTCAGGACGTAGATGGATTGCCTTACGGGCTAACGAGCTCCATCTGCCCGGGGAGGGGCCCGGTGGTCCAGGGGAAAATTCACTGCACTGTCACTGCAGAGACCCGGGTTCAAGAGGAATAATTTGTGTCCAAAACCACTTTTAACTCGCTCATGCATCTCTAGCAAATGACTTGTAATAGTGGTTTGTAACAATACTGTGTACTGAAGCAGTTTTGAGTGGTTTTCAAAATGAACTTGTCTATTAGTCCTTCTTTATCATCTCTCACTTTCATAGAAAATCCTGGATAAGAAGATTCTCACTTGAGTGTCTGCTCCTTCGTTTAAGCTCTCTAAAGAACAAAGCAATTACTGCCTATTGCCTCTGACAATTTTACTTATCTTTAATCTGCTCCTGAAAATCCACTTCCAATTATCAAGAGAAACACCACATAAAATCACTGTATGAACCATAAATGCATTGTAGAAAGAGCACCATAGCATAACAAGGAACATCCAGAAAACATATCCAAGCTAGCATCTGAATGAAAAAAAGCCTAAAAACAAAATCGTGATGTCCTCTTCCCCTTTTGCTGGTGTGCATAATTTTTCAGAGAAATTCAGATACTGAGAAATCAGAATCAGATAAACAACCTGGGCCTGCATACATAAAGAGGTTTGTGTATTATGACGCCTGAGAAATAGAAAGCAGGTAGGCTGAATCCGGTATTTAGATACAGGGAACAAGAAAATTTCTTGCAAGGGGTGAAGTAAACAAAGTGTATGCACAGATAATATCTTTAGTTGACTTGTGAATACAGCTTAAAACAATGTGGTCTGTATTTGGAGCCTCTCTGGCTCTTTGAGGTAAAGTTTGTCTCCTGCTAACCAAAATGGCATCATGCTTCCAAGAAGAAGGGGCACACTTGGATTCAGGCCATGATGCGCTATGTAGTGCTTGGTAGCTTTTGAAAGGTT
>NW_020956723.1:14436-53959 GCF_003031625.1 Empidonax traillii | reverse complement strand
TTTAGTTGACTTGTGAATACAGCTTAAAACAATGTGGTCTGTATTTGGAGCCTCTCTGGCTCTTTGAGGTAAAGTTTGTCTCCTGCTAACCAAAATGGCATCATGCTTCCAAGAAGAAGGGGCACACTTGGATTCAGGCCATGATGCGCTATGTAGTGCTTGGTAGCTTTTGAAAGGTTTGAGACTTTCATTTGTTCTGAAAGGTGAGTGCATTTGGCCTTCCTAACAAGCTGAACTCTGCTACAGTGGAGCTTTAATGCAGCAGGCTGGAATGGAGAGTGGTTTTAAGAGAGCAGCAAACCAGACTGCTGTGCCACCTCAAACAGCTAGACTCACAGGACATCTAGAAGTCTGAAAAGCTTCCCTATTCTGAGACAGGTCATTATGACCACGCCCTTTTATAAGTTTTATAATTGCCATGTGCAATGCCACCTTAAAAATAAAACTACATGAGGTAGATTAGAACATTTGTTGCTTTTTGAATTCTGTCCCAAACTTGCTACTCTCCATAACTCTCTCATCTTTAATATGGAGTAAAGATATGAAAAAGTTTTGAAGTCAATATCCCTAAAACTTCAGAGTAATTTTTCCTTCCATGGGAAATATAGATTTTGTATCTATTCACTTTTTTATGACCCTACATTTCCCTCCGCTATACCTTTTCCTAACCATTTATATCTTTCTCCTAGAAACCTATCCATCCATATGCCCTCTACATGCCAAATTTCTATCATCGCATCACACAGTTGACCAAGAGATAAAGAACCCAAACCAAACCAAACCAAACAAAACCAAACAAACAAAAAAACAAACAAAAAACAAACAAACAAACAAACAAAAAAATTATTACATCCATCCCAAGACCCCAGTGTGCAATGTCACACACATGCAGTTGTAGGGGATCTCTGTCCTGAAGAAAATGAAAAGCAGACAAAAGGGGGACAAGACAGGAAAGGTAAAAAACACTGTGTAAGCAAGGTGTATAACCCCAGCCCCCACCACCTCACTGCTGTTTCCACTAAACTCTTTCTTCCTCTGCCAAATCACATCTTGGATCACTAAACTTTTTTAATCATTTTGTGATGCTTCTAGACATTGTTTCCTAATTACTCAAGGGCTGTGTGTTGATGAGTTGTTTTTATGCATGCATGCCATGCCAAGCATTCAAAAGAGGCATATGTTTCAGCTGAGGCGGAGACAATTATAACCAAAAGACTTCAGTACTATGGCTTTTGCATGATAATCTACTTTACTGGATGTAACTGTGGTTTGCTAACACCTCTCTTCATAACACACAAGTACCTTTGTCTTAATAACCTTCGTAGTACAAATGTTTCGCTTTGAGCTCTGTGCAATCAGCTGAGTTACAGCACTAGAGCACATTTTACTTTCTTAAGGCTCTTAATGATTGATTGTCAGAGTAGTTAGATAAGACTCTTCTGTGAACTTGTAGACTACACATAGCAGATACTCATATCTGAATAATTCACATGCAACAAAATCAAAATTACTTGCATTAATATTTTGCATACTACATTTAAGCCTCATATAAGAAAGTTATCTTGAAAGGGATTCAATACTCAGAGTGGAATACCTTCTCTCTTTCTACATTTGACATAATTCACAGCAAAGGGATTACTGGTTGTGTTAAAACAGATGTGTTTATTTACCTTCTGTATTTGAGTATTTCTAGTGATTTACTGTAGAATACATGTTGTAAAAAGCTTAGCTTGTCTCCTTTCAATGAAAGTAATCAGATTAAATACAGTGGGAAATTTGCAAATAAGATAGGTTGAAGAAACACAATCCACAGTTGTCTTACAGTGTTCAGGTGTTATTTTTAATTACAGCAATATTGTCGAGTGGTGCCATATGGCATTTGTATGTAATACATCACCCCACTATGCTGTGACCTTCTGATAGGAGACAAAAAAATCTGCCAACTTCAGCACTCCCCACAGAGATGGCCTGTCTTCCTCATCTGCGATCAGCACCAATGCTGTCCAAGAGGCTGCACCAAGGTTCTTCACCCTCATCTCCCTTCAAGTAACTCTTCCAACAGATGAGAAATAAAGCTAAAAATCCCTTTCCTTCCTTATTATGTCATGAACTTCATTATTTACTTGCTGACCAGGGCTTACTAAAAAATCTATCCCAGGACCAGGTGGAGTGTTTTGCTTTAGCTGGAGAAGCTGGAGCCTTCAGTGCGACAAAAGACTGATCTTCTGCTGACAGTCTTCAGTTGTTATTAAAGACAGGTAAAAAGCCAGAAGCAAATGAGCAGGTTTTGTTCTTCTGGCCTGGCCTCATTGCACTCTCCTCGTCATTCAGACAAGCAGTGAACCCCAGCTGTGAAGAACACATTAAGTTCAGAATCCATCTTAAGAAAGAAGAAAACAACACATAGAGGCTGGTTGAGGCTGCTACCAACCGGTGGGCAGGTAATCACCAGTCTTTATGAGTTCGCTCAAATGAGTCTACCTAAACTCCTGTAAACAGAGTCAGTGTGAGAATCTATGGTGATCTGGACAACTTGTTCCATCCTGACTGTTTTCACATAATATTATAAAAACCATGGGTCATGGTTTAATCATAACAAGAAACCTTGCATATCACATTTGTTGAAAAAGTTTATTAAAAAGAGGTCTCAGTAGCCAAATACTTAGGGCTACTTATGTCCTACCTTCTAAAAAAAAACACAAGTAAAAACACCCAAAGACCCCACCCACAGACATTAGGGACATTTGAAGGCCAAATATAGACAAAAATGAAAAAGAATTAAGAAGTTAACTAGAAGACAAGCCAAAAAAAACTACACAATGTCAAGCCCAAGCAATGAGTTGCTGCATCAGTCAGTCTATTGCCAAAAATTTCATTCATATCATTATTTCAATCTATCCATCATAATCCAAAACTTTTAATTTGCAGGCAGATAATTTTACAAAGAATATAAGTCAGGCACTTACTTAATTTTGTTATAGACTAGTAGCAATTATTTTATCCAAAATTGAATTTGATAAGTGTTTAGCCACTTGTATTTTATCAGCAACATTTATTAACAACATTTATGGTGTTACAAGAAAGGACATTGCCTGAAGCAGTTGCAAACAGACAAAATCCCACTGAAATAAATGAGGACTTGAATGCCACCTTTTTACTTAGTTCTACCCTGTCAAGATACAAGACACACAAACCAGAGAATATATAGCAACTTTGCTGCACTATTTGTTGTTATTGTTCTAAGATCTATTAATACTCATTAGTTTGATAGATAAAGTCTTCAAAAGCATAGATGCTGCCTTTGTCAACTTTGCATATGAAACTTCCACACATAACCCTTCATTTTGCCTCCTTGGCATTTCTTCATACTGCTGACGAGTATCAGTTGCCTTGCATCTTCCTCTTTCCCTCCAGTCCTTGTGTCAGGCTGATCAGCAAAAGAACTTTCCTTGGCATGGACAGCCCTTCATTGTCAAGCTGTTTGTTTTTTAGGAGTCACAGGTTTAGCTTGTTTTCCACAAGTAATTTACTTTCACATTTTAAATGCTTGGCCCAACGTAATAATCGTGAGTGATAACCTGACAAACTTTTTCCCACTGACCAGAGTACACATAGCAGACATGCCGAAATGAGCACTGTTTCTTCAGCTTCAATACCAATTTGCTTTACTCCTTAGACAATGAAAGCAGCTCCAATCCTAAGTATTGGACCCTGAAGAAAACCCACACGAGTGTGAATGAGGTCCATGTATTATTCAAGGTGCTCTGAGACAGACTTGTGGTGAAGAGACCTTGGTCTAATTTAACAGAAACCACTGGATAATGAACAGTTAGTAATCATCCAGCAGGTGATCTATAAGTATAGAGCCCTAAAGTGGTAAAAAAATTCAATAGAAAGTTGTTCTCCTATCAGCCATGCCTTTTATTAATGTGGTTTTTTTAAAAAGGTGGAGAGTAAGTTCCCTACAAAAACTACATATCTTTTTAAAACCCTGCTATAAGTACTTTCTACAGATTATATATTACATACATATCAGAACTTTCCTTCTTGCACTGAAAAGTGATCTATGACTGTGCAAGAGGAGCTGCAACAGCATGTGCTTGGCTCTACAGTTTTGATTTATTACATTAAGTTGAGAGAAAAAAAATGGTTACCTCAAAATATTGTAGCACATATGTTCATAGAGTTATTTTTAGACTTGCATAGATTTCACCTAAGAAAACAGGTTGGCGTTTGCTGTGCTGCCTGCACACAATAGGCTGTGGACCTGAATGTACCCGAAGAGTCTATAAATTATGTGATTTCATTAAAAAATAAATTATACAACAGGGAAAGATTCATAATTACTGCTGTATTGCCAACATCTGTCAACAAACTCTTCAAAATTCTGACAAACATCAAGATGCTGTTACTTTTAATTAAACTTAAATCCATATGTACCATGTTGGGGAAAGAAGGATTTGATTCTCAGCATCAATTGTTTGTGCTTTTACAACTAAAATATTTTAATTTTTTTTCTTTCATTATAAACTGAAAATATCTAGTAAATGCTCATGTTTTTTCTACTAAAGATTTTGGTTCTGGAAGGAAATGACAGATTAAATACTAACAAATATACTCAAAGGTTGAAAATGTGGGAAAATCATTGCTAAAAATGTTCTGTTAGATCATTTGATAAAAGGCTCCAACTCTTTTCTCTTTTCACTCACCGAATTATTAAAAATTTGTGTCAGTGAGGCCAGAATTTTCAAAGCCTTGTTTTTGTTTCCAGTAAAATGCGTTTGTTCACTTAATATCATGAGAAAAGCTTTGTGGTTTTCCAGAACAAAGTTGGGAAGCCATGGTTCTATGGTTTTCTCACATTGGAAGACTTTGTATCATAATTCAATAAAACTATTATTATTTAAAACAGAGGCAATGCACATAATAGAAAAACATTCAAATAGGTACAATTAAGAGTATTCTGGAAAGATAACTCCACTATAACTAACATATGATCAACACAAAGGCTTGCCTAACATTTGTGTTCTTGACAAGTTCCCTTTATACCAGATTTGTTCTTTTACACTTTCCCTTGCATTTGTTTCATGTAAGAAAGTAAATCCAGAGGGGATTTTTCTGCTGCTTGCTCAATGTGTCAAGCTCAAAACCACAAAAGAATATACAGGGCATAAAAGAGAATGAGAGATCTTACAGAGAGCAAAGATTGTGCCATGATGCATGGCACGTGAGAGCTCATAGACAACCTGAGTTTTGGCCTTTTCCAATTTTCATTGCTAAAGTTTGTAAACTTAAATTGCTTATCATTGGAGTGTACTGAAGTTGAGGTTTGTTCTAAAACACCATCATAAAAGTGGCTTATTTTTACCTACAGCTGTACTTTCCAGAGATGCCAGCTGTTCACTTTCAGAAAGACTGGCTGATACAGCTGTAGCTAAGCTACATTGGAGAAAGTTTAAATCCCTAGTTCTGTAAATTCAGTTGCCTGAGAACAGAGCTGTGTGGCTTGCCTTATATCAGGATTAACAGAAACCCCAGTGCCCCAGTGTTACCAAATATATGAACCTGATGTTTAGCCAGTTAGCCTTGGAAAAGACAAAGCAACTTTGCTGCCGGCTCCACATGGAAGCACACGAGCTCTGAGCACTCTGTTTCTTATGCAGGGGATCTCAACCTCCCCGCAAGCAAAGCGGATCATCATCCATGGAGCACTGCAAAACACTACTAATGATTCTAGCTCTGAGCTCAGCTCCACCACCTGCTTCCAGGCTAAGCAACTGTCTGGGGCGAGTGGAGTGACTGTGCTGTTCTGTTTCTAGCTCTTTTAACATCAGCTTGAGAATATCTCTTTATCATCTTACAGAACAGAGCAGACGTGCCCATAGAGAATTTGATACTGCAAAACTTATTAAAGATAACATCTAGTTACAGTACAGTTTTAATATCTGATTTAAAGGCTAATGTATCTCAAATGTAAATAAATTAAGAATAGCTTGAATAGAACACTTCAGCACTTAAAATGGCAACTATTATTTTTCATAATTTCAAAATTTCACTTTTCTGCCACTTAATGAATTATATTTTTCAGAATGTGCTTCCTGCTCACATTATTTTCAGAAGTCTTACTCCATTCTAATTACAACTACATAATTTCTATCCTTTGCGAGAAGGAATATTTCAAAGTATTTTTTAATAATTGTTAGAAGCACAGAAGCATCATAGATGGTGGTATGCACTTGCTAGGAAAACAGCCAGCTTCCCATTATTTCTCCAATGAAAACATTTGACTAATGAAACTGGTGATAGACACATCATAAAGGCTCCTCTGGGATACATTTTATGGCAATACAGTTTGCTTCCTTTCAGCCCATTACTATCCTCTCTGGGTTTGAGGATGAAAATAAACTTGAAAGGAGTTCAAAGTCTAAATCTCATTTAGAAGTTTGTTGGATCTCCAAAAGACTAGCAGATGTGCTTGTCTCTTAACTTCCCCTCATCCTCCTACCTCTGGTGAAGAATTTTATCAAGTTAGTAACTGCAATGAAATATCAATCATTAAATAAATATGAAAGCATTTTACAAGGCTTTAAAAATCTGTACATCGTACCCCTCTGCCAAACAGTAACAGATGTTGAGCCAGCTTTCAAACAGATCAGGGACACGGAATCAATGTTTGTTTATATGTATCAGTTCCTGAACACAAATGATGTCAAACTGGTTTGATCATGGTCTTTCTGACAAAATATTTTCAGACTGGGTTCTTTTTACTTTTGAGGCAGATGGGAGAGAAATATTAGAAAATATTAATTCACCAAAACTGTTGCCAGAAAGTATCAGTTTTAATGAACTGAAATATTTCTTCTAGAAAAAATGAGAAGTTCC
This sequence comes from Empidonax traillii, assembly GCF_003031625.1. NCBI lineage: Eukaryota > Metazoa > Chordata > Aves > Passeriformes > Tyrannidae > Empidonax > Empidonax traillii. The sequence goes on along the minus strand of NW_020956723.1, from coordinate 47,077 downwards.
TATACTCTCAACTAACTCAGAAATACTTTATCTATGTCTTGGTGCACTATGCTGATTCCACTAGTGACACATTCTCTCTCAGTTCTCTCAAATACTTAATTTTTTTTCTCACAATAAAATTTTATTCCAACAATATTTGAGTATTTGAATGGAAGGATACTAAAAGGAACTTCAGAAAGTCAAAGTTCAAGCAAAGGCTTTCCTTATACTTAAAAACTAAATAAATTTATCATAAATGCATTGAGACATTATAAACTACTAACATCAACCTCCTAAAGTAATTTAAAGCCCTTGTGTAAAATTCTTTTAGATCATACACGTAAGTGAAATATTCCAACTAAACTGATAGGGCTCAGGCACTAATAAAAATCAGCTGCATCATATCAGCTACACCAAACCAGTTATCCATGTGCCTGTTCTTCCTCACTTATCATTCAGAACAAAGAAAGAGTGACTTCAGACAACTTTGCATTTGCCAAAAGATAGTTGCTGCATATTCTTTTTTTTTTGTTGTTGAACCACAAATGCTTTTTTTTTTCCTTTCAGGTATCACAGCCCTTAGATATCATTTGAGTTTTATTTTCCACTTAGATACTCTGTCAGGTCATTTCATTTCCCTACATAAATAGGCCACAAAAACTGCCTGTCATATGTCAAAAGTGTTGCAAGCTGCATGCACTATTTGAAAATTATTTCCTTTTCTTGAGTGTTGCATTGACCAGACCCTCATCCTACTTCCTTGGATAACTCAAACATGGATCTCTTCCTCCACTCGCCTTCAGATTGTGTAAGAAATGCTTTGCAAGTGTGTGTATGATTTTGCACCCATTTAGACATATTTAGAGGCAATTTTCAGAAACATAGTAGTCACCAGTGATAAACGTTATCATGCAGAGTGTTCTCTCTCAGAGAGTGTGAGTGAGTGAGAGAAAATCTCTCAGAGATTCTGAACTCATACTGCCAGGTACTAAAATTTTCCACTCTTTTTTTTTATTTATTCTCTTAAAGAAAGAGAGCTTAGCTATGGGTATGTTCAGATTTCAAGCCTGAGCTCTGGGGAACAAGCTCCTTCATTTGCACTGACAAAAGATAGCAAAGCTAGGTAGGTCAAGTGTCACTCAATGAAATTTTTATGTATTTTTCTCTCCAGCATGATAGTTTTGAACAAGACATTTAATGAATTTTCTGATCTCAGAAAGCATCCTAACATCAGATGGAAAGAATCCTTATGATTTTATTGACAATATAGAAGCCAGAAAAAAACTAATTGTGATTTCATATCATCTGAAACAGTCCCAGCTTCAGCAATAAACAATTGTCTTTCACCAAAGATGCAGTGCTGAGGAAAATAATTAACAGAACTTAGGCAGGGAACGGCAAACATGTCACCACAGGTGCCATGTTGAACTGTTCACTCTTGCCTGAAATGTGGACTGGAAAATGCTGTGGTAAAGGTATCTACATTTGATGTTAACACATATAAGGAGATGGAAGGTGTAAAAGACAGACCATTTCAAAATGCCAAGGTATAGTAATAGAGATAAGGTTTGCCTCTCAGAAGCATTACACCCTCTGCCAGTCATCCTCACCTCCACTTGCAAGAGCCCTGGGTTGTACAGTCCTTTCATTGCACAGCCTCACCCTGGTGCCTCTTGTTTCATTTCAATCAACTGTACTCGGTTAAAGTGGCCCCACTGCAAATGTTTGAGTTTTTATGTGGAAAATCATTACTGAAAAAAATGGATGACAAAAAGAATTACCTCTGGATGTGGGAAAGCAAAAATAGGAATTACCATTTTGGAAACTTTCAGAGCTTTTCTGAAGAGCTCTGGAAAGTGGATATACAGTCGTCCAAACAGATGTTATCACCCATGCCAACACTATTTTCCATGATAGGAAACCTGTACTTAAACCAAAGTTAGTTTTTAATGTATCCCAGGGATGAGACATGATATACAGCTAGAGCCTGAACTGTGAACCTATTTTACCCCTAAAAGACCTCATTGCCTATAGAATTACTCTAAAGCATTACAGCAACCCTTTGCTGTTGTGGACTTTTCAGCTTCATGCATTTCCATTGACAGTCTCAACACAATAACCTCTGGCAAGATAGAGCCAAAGAAGAGAGATTCCATTCAAACAGCATTCCTTTTTACAGGGGAAAAAAAAAAAAAAAAAAGAGTTAAAAATAAACTCATATGATAAATGCAGTTAAAAAAAAAAAAAGAAGTCACACAGAATACTTAAGTACCGGCATGATTTATTTGTAACAAGAGAAAATTGTTCAACAGCAGCTTGTAAAGTCCATGAAGGAGAAAGTAAGAACAGTGTCAAAAGCATCTCTCAGGTACATGTAAAAAAGACAGAAACTCTGGTCTATCAAGTAAACAAGTCTTTACAGGGGGAAAAAAAAGAGATTATGTCCTACATTCTTTAGCACAGTCAACAAATTAGTTTTTTAAACAGTGATGTATAACTGAACTTGATTGATTTTTCACTGCAACGGTACACAAATTCCATATGTACTAGCAACTGAGAAAGATATACATTAGCAAAACTTCTTTAAAATGTGCCTTCTGTTACAGTAGTAGAAACTGCAAATAAAACATATGTGAACTAACATAGTTTTGTTTCACATGAAGACATACCAAAAGTGTGAGCTCCAATTCAAAGTGTCTCTCCTCAGAGCCCTTCTAAAGTGATGTCTGCAGCACAGCATCTCTGGTGTCCAATAACACATACATTGAAACCACCTACAATGGTGTATTTTTTTTCAGTGCTGCTTGTTTTCACAGAAAGGACTTTTCCTGGATAACTTTACCTCTCTAAGGTATGACTGCAATTGGCCACATTTGCAAAAGTCATTGAGGAAAGGAGAATAAAAGTCCTCATAGGACACGTGTATATGCACACATAAAGCCTGAGTGGTCAAATACAAGGCTGAGCAAATCAAATGTGGCAGGTTCATGGGACAGGAATGAGGTGAAGAAAATTATATGAACGAGCATTAGCTGATTTAAAAAGCCTCCTAAACAGTAATTGTTAGAATGGTTAGAAACAAAAATAGCAATGAAGGAGGGAGAAAGAAATTGCTACTGTGTGCTAGGTCAGCAGAGGTGTCCCATCAAGCAGCAGTAACTATGCTGGGGTTCAAAGATATAACAAAAAACATGAAGCTGATCACAAAAAATCATAGTATCAGGAACACAATCTACTTTGCAGCAGCAGAAAACAGAAAATTGGGAATAAAATAAATTAATTTGGAAGATTAGCAGGGCAGGAAAGCCAATAGCAGCTGTAGCAACTCACAGGGAGACTATAGCAAAGGAGGATTTAGAATAAACTGCAAGAATCACAAATTAAAGGTCTGGAGCAGACTGGAACAACAGCTTGTACCAGCAGGAGCAGGGATGCTGACTGTAGTAGGTGGAAAGAGACAGGACAGAGAAAACAAAGTTGAATGATATAACCACAGATAGAAGAATAACTGTCTTCATAAAACCTTCCTCATCACCAAGAGCAAAGGAAAAAAGGAATAAGTGTTATTATAATTGGAAACTAAATTCTGGAAGGCAGATGTCATTTTAAAAAATACAGGCTGAACTTATGTTTGGTCCACATAACACTGGGACATTTTTAACAGCAACACAGCTCACAAGTGCCATAAACTGATTTAAACATAGACACAAAGGCTCAAATGAGGGGAGGAGGAGGGTGTTAATTATTTTTCATGCCAGAAAAAGAAAGGAAACACGTGAATTTGTGCCCAAATCTCATAGCAACTCCAATTCGTACCATAAAGTTTCTACAAGCAAAATGTTTTACCTATTTCAGACCAAGGTACATATTTACTTCCACCATTACACTTACTTTGCTAAATAAGAGTAAGACATAAAGGCAAGGCACTCATTTTTGATGAAGATGCATCTGACACCTTGAAAAATCCATCTTACAATTCAGACTTCAAGCCCTAACAGAATGTAAATGCAATAAGAGCACAGATTGCATTAACGTAAGCGAGATAATGCTCTTCCATGACAATGCCCTTCCAGCAATAAGAGCTGAAAGAACTAGGAAAGCCATCCTTACAATGTGTTTTCAGGTAGTGTGAAAACAGGAAGAGCTGTCTGTCTCCAGTGGTTGCTGCTGCCTCAAAGGAAAGCAAGATTTTAGCTCATGTGGCACTGCTATCATTAGATTACCTGTATCTGCCAGCTGAGTGCAATTTATTGGATCTTTGACAGGTGAGGACACAGGTTCTGCTCCTCTGTATTGCTGGCAGCTCAGAGCAACCTGATAGGTGCTCACGTAAGATCAGCACAAGCAAGGGTGCAGATAGGAGTGCCCAAGCTGCCTTCTTCGGAGGGTGTGATGAGAACCCAAGGCAGATTGTTCACTTTTCACCCTTTCCACTCTGAGAAGGATCAAAAGTTGCTGAGAGATCTCACATGATCCAAATTGCAAAGTAGCTTTATCTGTCAAGTGCAGGATCTTATATGGAGCTTCCTGGAGTTAATGTGTAAGCCCAAGTCTGGGCATTTGATCCTGGTGAAAAACACTGAGGACACCTTTCTCTTGCCTGTGTTTTCATTTGTTCCAGTCCCTTACCCTCTCTTTTCTTTATTTGGTTTTACCAGCACTTCTTTCACTCCCTCAGATGATCATCTTTTTTGCTAGTTGCTGCGTTCCCTCAGTGCAGTGAGAGCATGCCCACGGAGTTTTCTCTGTAATTAAACTATGGCACTGCACAGTCTTGCTACCTTAGCATTTACTAAAAAAAAAAAAGCAAGCTGCTTACTGTGGCTGGGGGTGGGTGGTTTTTAAATTATTTACACCTTTCTGAGCAGCAGTGAAATCCTGGCATGGCCTCTCCAGCTGCCCACTGCAGGTTCAGGAGCTGCTGGCTGTCATTAAGAAAGAAGAATTTTATCATTCTTTAGCAACAATTGAAAGACACAGTTCCTGGTGAAAATGCATTCCTAATCTGGCTAATAGTTTGTCCAGTCCTCCAGTTCTGCACCAGAAGTGGCTCTGAGGGTTAGCCAGGCTATCAGAATAGTGAGACAGGGAGCACAGTGTACTGGGAAGCTTTAACTTCATTTGCTTCCTTTGTCATCTGATGAGAGATCAGTCTGATGGGCTTCTGATCTCCCAAACACTGAAATTACCCAGTGGCTGTTACCACAAATAACTTTTATTATTTACCATTATTTTGAGGTTATTTCCCCTTCCCCAAATTAGATCTTTCCAAATTCCCCCATGTGTGAAATGCCCAGTCTTTAAAGTCAGAATATTTTAGGTGAGTCAATCTTTTTTGGTGTCACAGTAAAAAGCCTGTAACTGAAAAGAAAATTTGTATGTGCATTTAGCATTACTAGCAATTATATTTTTTAACAAGTGGTTCAACTTCATAATATTAATTTTACATCCCTTTATCTCAAATTTTAGCAATAAGAGCAATGGCAGCCACCATGAAAGTGGCTTTCTCCCCAAGGAGGAGCAGCAGGCAAAGAGAAAATAAGTTCTTTGGTGGTTATTACTTAACAGGCATTGGAGTTAAAATCCTTAGAATACTTTAAAACCTGTCTGTAGTGAACAGGAGTGGGAGTGGAAAACGTCAATTTTAACCAATAGTGACCTCAGTTTTGTAAAAACAAAGACAAGGAATCAGTGCACTCCTAGGATTCCTGCTCTGGGGTCTTCCGAAATTATCTTGTGCTCAGTGAACCAAGCAGAGTAGCTCTTACTATTATCATGTGCTGGCTTCGATTGCCACATGATTGTCACATGCCAGGTAAGTGATCACCGTGTGCATCATTGCCTTCTAAATCAAAACTTGCCACCACATTCCAACTATGTTTTTACCAATGTTTAGAATTTCAGTTTTCCAACTCTTTCATTTCATTTACCTCTCTCTTTCTGGCAGCTGTGTTTCACTGTTATCTTCTGTTCAGCTTTTGATCCACACTACCTCACAGATTTCTTTTCTGAACTGCTACCGGAACAGTTGTTCCTCAGGTTAAATAGGAGCATAAAACTGAGGGAGTATCTTCAATTTTGTCATCAAAGTAACTGATGAAAACATTGTATTGTATTTCAGATAGGATGGATCCCTGAAGCATCCTACTTTGTTCACTCTTCCACTCTGTTCTTCTGTCCCAATACTACTGAATTTTTTTTTTACTAGTTACAACTAAATGTATTAATCTATTTTATTCTTGGTGCAAATCAATAACAAAGCTTTACTAAAGATATGCAGCATCTGTTTCCTTTTGCTATGCAAGAGGCCTGTTACCTTGTCAATCTGAAAGAAATCAGATTGGTTTGACATGACTCAACAAATACACATTGACTGTTACAAGCCAGAAGTTTCCCAAGCATGTCATACTGACGTGTTAGATGTCTGTGAAAAAATGTCATAAAGTCCCTTAGCCTTTAGACAAAAAGTAATAAAAGACATTTTCTTGGTATTATAACGGTAGTACTTTACTCATATTGCATTTACATACATTTTTAATGGTCCCAAACATCTACATAAAAAAAAAAGTCTGTAGGAAGATAGAGCTTAGTAGAACTAAGCTCAAGTATTTTTAGAATTTTAAATAATAGCCATGAACAGCAGTGATCTTACCAAAAATGTCCAGATTGTAGGGAATGCAACTGTTTTTCAGGTAGAGGGGGAAAAAAATAATGTTCTTCTTCTCAAACAGAAAAAAAGCTATTTAAAATCTGAACACTGTGACTTCCATCACATCTATAAAAGCTAGGACTGTAGCTTTTATACTGATAAGTATCACCTCTGCTACCCCAAGGTTATCAGAATTTTAAGCCAGCAATGGGTTCCATTGATATCAGTGGTCTGATGGGGGTTTGTAACTTGGTTTTGTAATCAATTTGATTGTCCTTTGGATTACTTAGCATTGATTTTTATATGACCTGTTTCAAAAGTTTCACTAAAGCCATTGTTGGTTGATATTAGTATTAAAGACAGAGAGAAGACAATTATGGTTTTTCTGATATAGTCAGTTCTTTTCCTGCTTTTCACAAAGATCAAAAGAAACATTGGAGGAGGTTGAAGTAAATAGCGTGTGGTCTCCTTAAGCACACATATATCAATTAATTAAGCAACTAGGAACTTATTCTTTCAATGTAACTGGAATATTGAAATTTTCTGGAAAATCTAAAGGGTCTGGGTTTCCATTTCTAGAACCGAACAGACTTTTTTCCAATCATATCAACAAAAAATCCACCTAACAAGTCCCTCTTGATTCAAAGATCAGCGGATGGATTATTTTTTTTTTTCCATTGGTACAGGCTAAAAAGGAGGAAGTGGGGATCTAAATAAAAATTAAGCACTTTCTCAAGTGCAAAGCATTCCTGATGACCCTTCTGGAAGCACATCCTGAGCACTGCAGAGGAACCTGCTATGAGAGACAGCAAGCAGAGACTGGGCTGGGTGTGCCTAAGCATCTTTAGGTCACGATGTGACCATGAGGGTAAATTCATTTTTCTGTGTGAGAACACTAAACTGGCTGACAGTCCAGGTGACAATTAAAAACAAAGACAGCCTTGATTGCAAGGCTCATGCTGTTGAGATAAGAGCATTGGCTCTTTACTCCACCTTGCAGTTTATACATCAGTAGTGGAATGGCTTTCAAAGCTATTTAATTCTAGTCCCTACTGTTCCCTCCATGGGCTCTAATGCTTTTAACAAACACACACAGGCATTTTGCCTGCTCTGCTCAACAGCTTTTCTCTTTGCTTTTAAATCCTCACATATTTTCTCAAATATTTTTTTCCATGTCTGGAAATTAGTCAGCTTGAATAAAACATTCATCTGCATGGGTAATGGGAGAGAAGGGGATACATCCATGTCTTTGCAACTAAATATAAGGGAAGAGTGCCCTCCCCTCCATTTCTCTCTCTGTCAATAAGGGAAGATAAGAATCCCGAGAGAACACCTCAGAGCACCTCCCTCTCTGCAGGGATTATGTAGGTGTGTAAATTAAAAGCCAAGGCTCAGTTAGATACATCATATCTCACCGTACAAACAACCCTCTTTCCTCTTCAGAGACAAAAGAGGTTTTAGACCTGTATGAACAATAAGTAGATTTACAGCCATTTTAGGAGAAGGCTCAGAGTCTGTTACACCTGTGCTGTGCTCTGAATACATCTGACTCTGCCTTTCTGGCACTGAAAAGCTGAATTGTGTAAAAGCTGTGTAATCTATTTAGACAACCCTGCATTATTAAGATAGGCTGTGCATTGCTCTGCAAGATCACACTATAAATCCAGCTGCTCAAGAATTGGGAGCAATTCACCTAAATTCACTAGACTAGTTTAGGAAACATACTCATGGAATGTTTCAGGGTTGAAGGAGGGCAGTATGTTTTCAAACATATGTTTTCAGCATCTCCCTGCAAGCATGAGAATTTTTTCCACCCCCTAACAAAATTCTTGCTCTTTCTAGCCCAAATTCTCCCCCAGGGAAGGCACCATCAGGTACAAAGATTTTCAGTATAATTACAAGAATTCCAGCAGACATTGACTCACTGCTTACAAAGTGGAGGCCAAATGTGAGTGATATACTGGGAAGGAGCAAAAGTGAAGAGGAACCTGCACTGGATGTTGCTATATTACAGAATTACAAAGCTACAGCAACTGCACCTTCTCTAAGGGCTTGAATGTAATAACCAGTGACATAAAATTTCAGTTTACACAGGGGCCAAAGCAGTCTTTCCACTTTCATCCTTCTCTGTCTATCTTCCTTCTATGTCAGGAGAAAGGGTAAATCATTCCTTTCTTCCATGATTATGCATGGAAAAGATAAAGTTTCTTTATCAGATAATATTGTAACAGATAAAAATATATGAAACACAATATTATTCTCAAGCTGCTATTAGTGTATGGCAATTTATTTTGAACTACAGGTGCAGTAAGACAAGCCTGGAGGCTGGCAGTAAATTTACGTAAACCCAGAAATTTAGATTTCTCCTTTATTAAAGGAGAATGCCAAGGGAAATCCCTTTATGAGACAGGTTAGTAAAAATAGGGACGTGTGAGAATGAGCAAAGAACACTGAGTGAGAAAGGGAAGCAGAAAGAAAGGATGGAGACAAATGTTTCAGAGTCCACTCTTTCACTTAAATTAGGTGTGAACTCACGACTTTTAACTCTCAATCACAGGTAAACAGCCTTGGTTTTGATAAGTTGTGTTTGCTTTTCTATAAAACAATAGCGTAGTTCATGAAGTTCTCCTATCCTTTGCCACCTCCCCACTTCTCTGTAAGAGCTGTCATTCTCTTGTTCAAGGTTTGTTTGCCTTCACCAAAATCATCGCTACGATCTTAACCTTCAGTTTTTACACTGCTTACACAGTAAGCAAACACAGTGAAGTGTTCAGATGTTCAAGTGTTCCTCCTCTTCCACAGACACCAACGAGCCAACTGCCAAGTGCAACATATCCATATATTTAATAAAACGTTGCAACTTTCATTCACCCCAAGTGATATTGTACCATTTTGATAGTTTTAACAGAAAAACGAATGAAAGTGATTATGAAGATGCCAGATGATTGGCTTTGATGGTGTGGCATTGTAACATGCACTGAATAACAACAAACAAAACTGAAGCCATTGTCCTTCTCTTTCACATTTGGAAATTAATTCTCAGAAACCTTTCAATCTTAAAATATCACCTGCAAGATTTTGAACATAATGGAATCTGGAAGAGTTTTATACACTGGGTTTCATCAGTGTTTAAAAAAGAAAATTAAAATACCTACCTTGAAATATCAACCATTAAATTTCAATGTCAATTACGAAACTATTGCAGGGTATAAGTTTTCAAAGTAATGTACTTGAAAATACATGTGTGCATAGGCACAACATACAGGAATCAACAAGCAACAATACAACACAGCCAATTAATATATCTTTTCAAAGTATTTATACAAACAGGTGAAGACATGGCAATGAGTTTAAAGAGACACACTTTTAGTTAGCATAAAAGGCTGAAGATAGTGATACACTGTTAATAAACAATTCCAGGGTAAACAGAAAAAACTTCTTGGACAAATAAAGAAAAAATTTAAGCCATAGTTCCAGGAATGTTTTGTTTTGAAAGCTAACCTGGGGAGATGTCAACCTTGTATTGCTGCTCATTGTCCACTCCCCAAACAGCACACAAACAATCTTGCCATTGGAATAATATACTCCCTTCCTTCCCTTCATAGCACAGAAATAATACTTTTAAGTAGTTTCTAAATGTGAGTCAGTTCAGCTTACCATATGCCCCCCCATCCTGGTTATTTTTGTATAACTTCAGAGCATGGGATGGGATGCAGAAGAAGAACTAAGGTCAGAAACCCCTTAGGCCTCTCCTGTTACCAAACCCAGCACTTGCAGAACCTCAGGTGTGAGCAGAAACAGACTAAAAGAACATTAAGGCTAAAAACCTTTTAGAAGGATCAGTAATTTTTCAGTATTTCCCACACACAACCTCACTTGCAGATTTTATCGGAAAGGTACACCTATCCCCAAGTGCACAAATACATCAGACATACCTTTCTCGTAAGTAAAAGCAACTCAAACTGTGGGAATAGGCTTTAAAAGAAAATGTTCAAGCTTATGCACTCTGGAGATTTTGGCACCTCAAACATACCTGTCAAGCAGAAATGTCCATTTTTTCCCTCCCTAATTAGCAGGCACATCGACAATTTGTCCTAAATCTCCTTGCTTTCCCCTACGTGGTGCCCACCTTCTCCTTGCATTACCAGCTCCCTGTGACTGCAACGGTAGCCAGTGCTTAATTCAGCATCATTTTATCTTTCAGACAGCCCCCAGGGGCCCATATTAGTCACAAATACAGCAGGAGAAATATCCATGAAGTACACCTTAATGACCAATATCCTCTTTAGCCTCCCAGACGTTAAATGCTACATTCTTCTCAAAGCTTTAGGAACAGAAGTTCCCACAGGATAGAGAGTTGGCACAAAGTGTTTTCTCCACAGTAATTGCCCTTAGTTCTTTCTATTTTGTACTTAGTGCAGCACAGCTGATGGGTAATAGCTTGCTCCTAGGTCAGAGCTGTGAGATATTAAAATTACTCTCAATAGCCATATATGGTGCATCTGTGTCTTTACTTTCCTTTCTCACTTGATTTCATAAGAGAAAAACACACAAGTATTCCAGGGGGAAACTCTCTGGCAGGGAGTGTGGGCAGTAAGACTGTTCTCTCTTTCCAGATGACAAGTTATTCTGGCAAAGGCATCTGTCAGAATCAAGATGCAAAATCAAAGCAAAGGCAGTCAGGACAGTGCTCGCGTTCTCTCAGTACTGAGTAACTTCTAGAAGCACACAGGATGAGAGGCCAATGCCTTTATATATAACCTGATCTTCTATTCAGAGCAGGTCAACAGCAAGCAATACATTTCAATATACATTTGCATTGTCATCCAGTTGAACATGATGGAGTTGGAATAGATGCATATCTCCCCTCCAGTGGTGACATTCATGCAAAGGCAAGGTTCTGTGAGTTGGTTTGTCCTCTCATCTACATCCCATCCCACTCAAAAGGGGAAAAAAAGTCCTCATGTGGGTTTAGAATCAGTCTTTGAACAGGAGAGACTGAACGGTTGGGGGGCAGAATTCAAGAAAACTTCTCAGAAATTATCTGATGCCACAGGTGTTAATTATTGAAGCATTATTTAAGCCATCCTACTTATATCAACATCAGTTGATATACTCTTTTTATTATGCCTCAGAGGAATGACACTTCTAGTGAAAATTCCATAAATTCTAGAAAGTGACAAGTGTCAAACCAAGCCATTCACCTCCCATCTCTGTGAGTTCCTTCTCTGCATTTCACAGGACTCCCTCTCTGGCAAAGTGACTTGTTTTGGATTGTACCATTCCCTCAGCAAAAGTTTTGTCCAGCTTATCTACCGGATGTCAAATAGTGTGCAGAACTTCCCTTTAGAATAAAATAAATAATAATAATAATTTCCAACTAATAGCCACCAGCAGATAAAACCTTCTTAGTCCTGATACCTAACTTACCTAAATTTTATGCAGAATACCTCATTATTATACTACAAGTAGAAGGACAGTTACCAGAATTTATAATTTCTTCTTAGTCAGTGATCCAATCCAAGCTGGGTAATAGGTATTTCAAGTACCATGCATATGGATCATGCTTATCATATCATCAGTGGGGCATCTTACTTGGGTTTGACTTTTTCATGCATATGGTATTAGGCACTGAAAGGGTACTTCAAACTCATGTAGATGGCATTCAGAGAGATAGCTCATATACAGTGTACTTCACCTTTCTGCATAGTCATCCACAAAGTATTTTGTTGACATGTAAATGGAAGTACAAATCATATTTTGGGAGAGAAGCTTTTCTCAGCATGTGAATAGCTTGGTTTGTAGGTCTTGACAAGCAAATATGTATCTCCAGACTATAAAGAAGGCAGTGTCACCCCATAAACCTTACTCCTGTAAGATGCACTGGATCCCTGACATATCAAAGTTACAGTAACAAATCCATTCACAAATAAACTCTAAGAGCAAAGCTAATCTCCTCTCTGCATAACTGACTAAATCAGTTAATATTACTATGATGGTTTCATTTTTAAGGGAACAACCCATTTTGTCATGGAGAAATGTATGCAATGAAATAATAACAACAACAGGAACCCCTTCTTCCTTCCACACAGACTAGAAACACTAGAATATAATCAGCAGCTGGAAAAAATACATTTCAAATTTTGGGGGGGAAACTGACTCCTGATTAATAAAAGATGAATAAAGCAGTCTTGAAAAGACAATGAAGCTACTCTTTCACTTCTGCAAAAAAAAAAAAAAAAAAAAAAACCACCATGTAACACCTCTTTTGAACTATATACATCCTCCTGAACCATTTGCATATTTTTCTATTGAATTTCAAAAGAGTTAAAAGCAAAATTAATGTGATTCACTGTGAATGCCAGGAAGACAATTACAGCACATCAAAAGCTGCACAAAAGGACAGAACTGATGTCACAGTAATGCCAGACTTCTTTTTTTTTTTTTTTAAAGACTTTCTTTAGATTCAACTAAGCACAAAGCTAGAGGTTAGGTCTTTTTTATTTGGCTCCAACCCAGCTGTCCAGCTACCCTAATGTATTCTTACAGTGTGTTTGCTAGCCTGACTGTCAGAGATCTTACAGAGTAGCAATCTCTTCTTTAGCCTATCCAGCCTGAAGCAACCACTTACTTTACTTAACGTTCCTTTAAAAACATCACAGTTTACATATCTTGCCTTCCATGGATTGTATGAAGTTGCTCACGATGCCATGCAACTGCAATGGTTCAGGAAAGGGAGCTAGAGATTTAACAGTGTATTCTGAGTATAAATGTTTCTCCACTCTCAGGATCCCTAGCACCGTTGTGTGTGTGGGATCATATGCACTAATTATATGCATTCCACATGGTGTTTATGCACCCTGGTTATAAGTATTTATTCTCCACCCCAGAGATAAGTAAAGACATTTTGCCCCATTTCTTTTTAACAGAGACATCCAGTCCAGTGCAGACTCTGTAGCAAGGATGTCGTTCACTCTGAGGTCCTAGAAGAGTGGGTGAAGGAAAAACCACCAGGTTTCTTTTTTCTGTAAACAAAGGTTTATGATGAATTTACTACTTCTGTTACTGAAAAGCTCATACAGAGAGCATTGATGGACAGATTCCTACTACCTCAATGCTTTCTTTTATGTCCAATATTTAATCGTTGCCTATTGTTGATTTAATTTATAACTAATAGTGATTTGGTGGACGTTTTCCTAACTGCTTGAGTCTTCTATTGAATGCACAAAGTATCTCTCAAATGTCTCATTCAGGGAAAAGGTGATATTCTACTTGAAAAAAAAAGAACACTTTTACACAAAACTGAAAGAGTTCATCATCAGCCAACCCTCCTTTTAAAACACAGATCTCGTCTTAAGTACTGAATCAAGTTTCCACTCTGAGCCAGGGAAACTCATCAATTTAGCATATAAAAAATCTGTTTTTGTAATCCTTACAGCTCTTGATCCATCAGGATCTAGTTAGCATACTGAAATGCTGCTCTGACTGACCAGCATCGCACAATCACTTGACAGTTGACAAGGTTCATACAGAGGAAGCTCAGTTTTTTTCCATAAGGGAGGATCATGGTTGGGATAATATTTGTCTCACATTTAGCAAGCATCTGACCTTTTCTTACTAATCTTAGTGCTAATAAAGTTAAAAAGCAAGTAAAAGAATTTACCCAAAAAATCACACCCGAATTACTGGTCTGAAGTTCTCCATTGTTTCTCCTTATTCTTGGAAAGCGAGACAAAATATAATACATGTAGAACATGTTCAGGTCTTTAAAATTGTAGCAAAAATTAAATTGAATTCTCTTCTGTCATTCAACAGCACTAGTTAGATATCTTTTCCTTTAACAAGCTAGTGCCACGCAATTTGCAATTTTGGTAGGAAATTCACAAGTGTTTCACCACTGAGAGATTTGCCTAGGCTGATCTTCAATCCAATAGCACAAATTGGAATGCCCTGTCTATGAGCAATGTATTCCTCCATTCACCTTCAGTTCCACAATGAATTGGGATTTTTTGTTGGTTATTTCTGCTATCCTAAATAAAAAGTGATTCTAACACAACTTTTACTTACAGTAAATTACAGACAATTAAAAAATCTGAAGGAAATTTGGAACCAAATTCAATTAAATGCAGTCTTTCAATTCAATGTAATCTTTCCATTACTTCCTACTAGATAAAACCCTCAATTAGGTCCCCAAAATTCACATTTTACTTAGAGAAAGCACTTGAAAATTAATTTTCTGCTCTCAGAAAAAATTCTTTTCCTGATTTGTTTTTAAGATATTCTGTGTTGCATCTCTTTCAACAATATGTTTTGATTTTGCTCTCTTTTATGCAATTAAATACTTATGGACCTGTATTCAGAATGTCCCCTTGTGGCCACAGGCATCCTATTTCTGTGGCTATTCACAGAGCCATAGAAAGTTAAAACTTCAGACTAAAGTGTGTGATTTCAGTGAAGATATTCTGTAATATGCTTACTGAAGGCAAAAAAAAAAATTTGTGGTACTCTGTTATTTCTTAAATTAAAAACAAGTGAAAATCACTTGAACCAAATTTTCCCTGACAAAGTTCCAGGGTTGGACTGTAACCTGTAATTCAAATTTCTACCCAGTTTGAAGAGGATATTCAATATGTAGTTATTAAAAGAAAAGGGCACATTGTTCCCAGGCATAAAAGGATTTGATGATCTTCAAGACCCTTCTAGGTTTTACCCTATCAAATAGCAAAGATTTTAGCCATCACAGCAAGATGAGATACTCATCAGTACAATAACAGGTAAATTCTTGTCATGTTTTACATCAAGAAGTAATAGAGGATGATGGAAACTGTTCAAAATAGGAGACAAATTCATCTTCGTTTGCTTTTAATAGTTTTTAGTTATATTAGACTGACAGTTAAGGACCACTGCAATAGCCATTGTTCCTGTTTTCCAAGCTGCTAAAGAAGCACCATTATCCTTTTCTGATTGCTGCAGCATTAAATATCTGATTAAAGAAAAGCCTTTCCAAAGCACTAGGAATGGTTTTGTTCAAATTATGGATAGCTTCACAATCCTTGCAATGCAAACTTCTATTCTCAATTCTTTATTCTCTGAAGCATTTAAATAAACACATTAAAACTGAAACTTTAAAAAAAAATTGAAGATTTAAAGGGGTTGAAGGGCATGTTGCTTCTGTTTTGAGAGTATGAGAGTAATACGTAAAGTTTATTAAGAAAAAGAATGCAAAGGAAACTTTTTAAAATCAAGGCTGACATATACTTAAGGGATACAACATCTACCTTGGAAGCAGTTTCAAAATATAAATTCTATTGAGCAATTTTCATTAGTTTTATGCAAACCTTTTAGCAATAAAACTACAAAGCATTAAAGGAGGTTGTACTCTTTCACAAAAGACAAATATATTAGCTCCTTCCCAAAAATACAGAATTGTTTATGTCCAAATTCTCATATAGTATAGATCAGATTATTTACCGTGTATTTTAGTCTGACATACATTGAAATACATGATTTAATCCAAAAAGTGTCTGATCCATGCAGCGTAACAATTCACAAAATAAGAGGCTAAAGGTTTATCCTCTTTAGAAACATAAAATTATTCTTCTGAATATAAAATTCTGCCAGGAGGTTTTTATTTTAGGAAAGTAAAAAAGAATCATAAACACGAGCGCGCACACACACACACATAGAATCTGTCATAAGTCAAAAATCAAGCATTCAACAAACTTTTCAAAAAGTAGCTTAACACTTTTCACACAAAAACATAGGATGAAAAAATAAAATTATATGTTTCAGATGGATGAGCCCATAAAATAAAAGTCAAGATATTTATCTAGTTCCTTCTGTCCCACTCAAACCAAGCACATATAACACTGAATAGACTACACTGAATATTGTGGTATTCCAAAACCACATACACTTAGGAATTTTTACATCTCCATCTTGGGACTCTGGAAGAATACCTACCATTTAAATACTGAAGGAAGATCAGAATCATTTGAGCCTAAAATATGGCTCTAACATGAATGAAAAGCAAAACAGCCTTATTCTGGAGATTAAAGGTGGGGTATGTCAGCAACAGACCCACATGTGCTGTGTGGTAACACCAGAGACAGATTTCCTACCTGTGTCTATCCCACCCATCTTATTTTTCCCCACTCACTGTAAAGTAAAAAATAGACACAGAAAGGAAGATCTGGTTCTAATTGACTGGCAGGCTGGTGTCCACCCACAAGTCACCATCAGTGTCTCTACATTTTCCTCTGGAGAAAGCTTTACAATTCTTTGCTGGGATTCAGCTCCTACTCTAGGAACATCCAATCTCTGTCCAGTAGCAATCATCCCACAAATGAAATATAGATGTGGCCCACCATGGGAAAAGCTGTGACCTCACCACTACTCAGATTTCAGTACTTTTTAGCTGATCACTTTAAAATAAAACTTCTCCAAAAAAATCCCTGCAAACCTCATTCATTTTTTGTCACTGTCCACATCAATTGGAGTTTGAAGCCCACAATCATGATGCAAGATGAAATTCCTGAGATATTAGGAAAGAGAATAGGGTGACTGAAGTAGACTTTTCTTAAATAAACAAAATTAATCTCCAAACTTCTAAACAATTTTAAGACATTCTTATACCTTCGTATGGCTACATGCTATTTAACATGATCCAAACAGAAAAGCTACTCACAATAAAAAATATTTCTAACTCACAATAAGGAAAAAAATCACATTTTGCTCATCAAAGGGACCATGTTTTCTGTCTGGCTTCTGGTCTGATAGAAGGTCTTCGTAAATGAAAGAAAAATGTGAAACATATTAGTCTGATCAGCATTTTCACAGTGGTTTGATTATATACACCTTACGTCAACATTTCTGTAGGAGCCTATTACTCATCTATATGTGTATATATCCAATTTCCTTGAACTGACCAATAGGATGAACCCTCACTGACGAGAAACAATGATGAGCACCTGAGATTTTATCATCCAACACCTAAAGAAGATTTCTCATAGTAAACTAGTAATGGACTGGAAGAGTGTTTAAAAACAAATGAGCAGACAGTTCCTCAAGCCTTGTACCATATCCTACACTTCAGAATCCCAAGGAGTTTATCATTCTTCACATGGTAAAGATGGATTTCAGAAAATATTAAAGAAAAAAAAAGATAAAAGGAGGGAAATAAAATGACTTTTCCATTTTGTAATAAAACACTCTGCAATTGTATTCTGATTTTTTCCACCTATGAACTGAACTGCTTAGATTATATAAGATGAACTGCTTTGATATGTATAAATTCCAGTCCTTCTATGAGAACAAGTGGACAGCATCAGGCTGGAAGCCTGAATTAATTTTTATTTTCCTCTTTATGGAAGCTTCAAAGTCAGATTTGCTACAAAAACAACAGGGAGAAGCAATCCAGCACCCATAGAAACTAGAGAAAGCAAGGAATTTTATAGAAGTAAAATACACTAAGTAAATCAAAAAGTATTTTCCAGGCACTAAAACCTTCATTTTATCATGGGAGATTAGATTTAGTATTCACATCAATCCTTTATTTTGATTATTCAAGTAACTTTTCTCAAAGTTACAGTTCAGAAAAGTTGTTAGTTTGGCAAATAAAAAAGGAAGTAACTTCAACATTATCTCATTTCAACCTCCATTTTTAGTGCAGTTTTCTGAGTTATTTATTTCTTCCTCTCATTTCTGCTTCATTGGCCTAAAAGCAAGAATGGATGATAGGACAGACAACTGCCAAAAACACACGTAGCAGAACACATTTTTTATCAGCCAAGCACGAGTTTCCTATTACCTACCACTCTTGTCCCCCTCCTGCCAATCCAGCATTTACTCTAAATTCACCAGCCAGAGAGAGGCCACTTTATGAGATAGATGAATTGTTCATACTAATGATACACAAGGGATACTTTAATTGAGCAAGAGATGATTTATGCCAGGAGTCTCAGTTCAGCAAGGGAGTTCCCCAAGACCAACATTTAAATATTTTGCCATATGAATACCAAAATAAAACTGTTGTAATACTATTTAACTTTTAGGATAATTGAGGGTTTGAAGAAGGTGTAAACGTAAGCTTCTCTCATTGTGACCTCTAATCCCCTGCTTGATATCTGACCTGATATTGTGGGTGGAAGGAAAGGACAAGAGAAGAGAAAGAAGATGGAATTTGCCCATTAAGAATCTCCATTCCTACAGGCACACTACTGTCTGAGGCACCTGGATCCCACTCTTCCCATGAAATAAATAGCTCTCATCCTCCCACTCTCATCCCAACTCAGATCCCATGAACATTTCTCTGCTCTGTCACCTTGCTGGGCTGGCAGGGAGAGGGCTTCTGGCTGGATAGAGAACAGGAAGAAGGCAGAGAAGGAGAAAAGAGCAAGAGAGTGAACACAGTTCGCTTCCAGCTCTCTTTCTTCTGCTTCTCCCTATGGCTAAAGCAGGAGGTCTGTGTATTGTAAAAGTGCAGCACCCTGGGTACATATGTCTCAGAGTAGAACACAAAACTGAACAGGGCTGGAGACTATATAAATACTGCAGTAATATTGATTCTTAGTAATTTTTACAGTTTTTGACTTCACAGACATTAGAATTCCACTATGACCAATGGTACCCAAATAGCATTTTACCTTTATTCTTTTTTTTGCTATAAACTATACCATATGGTATTTTGCTATAAGCTATACCATCATTTTGAAAGAGTCTGCATTGATATTTTCTGTGGTGTTCGTTCAATGGTCAAAAAGCACTTGATGATTAAGTGCACTTATTTTCTCTTTCATACTTACTTCTGTGATGTTTTCGTGTTCCCTCTGATCATGTCAGACAAGTTTTGTCCCTTCTTAGTACTTCTCACTTCACCTGCACTCTCTGACTCTCCAATAAACCTAACCTAAAGCTTGCTCCTCCCACTATTCTTTTCTTTGGTGCCTCTTTATCAGCCTCTCAAAACTCCTTTGTGTGTTCGTCTCCTTCTTCCTATTTCCAGGCGGTTTGGATTTTATTCTTTTTCTTAGGAAATCATTTCTTTTCCTGTGCAGGTTCCATTTATCAGGTTTGACTATCTGGTTGACCCAAAGGTTGAAGAGCTGTTAAATCTCTTCATAAGATGTGGTTCCACAATACCTGCACAATTCACTCAACTGTGTGAAACCAAGGAACCAAAGGAACCTATGGATCCCTTATGACAACTGAACTCTAGCTTTTAACCTCATAGAATGACTTTCTTTTGAAAGCAGAAGAACGAACAATGTTAATTTAAGAAAAATTAATTCAGAAATAATTATGTTTGTAAGCAGTCTGAAGCTGGAAGGGAACTGGGGAAACACCAGAAGTAAAGGAATCCTGAATCCAGTGTCTAGTGAACACACATTGTTCTCTTTTCTCCTACAGTCCCCACACATTATTCTCTGCAACAGATGGACACATGCTCGTTGAAATATTTTATTTTCTTGTTATTTGGTTAATGTGCAACTCTAGATTTTCTTTACTTCACAGTATTCAACTTCAGTCCCAGGCCAGACTTACGGTTCCATTTCTACCCGATTTCTAGCCCATGTTATATTTATTTTTAACTACCATGTTCTGCATAGAGTATACATCGATATATTATTCAACATTAAAGTACCTATCTCAGCTATCCTCTCAAATTCTAGATATTCCTGGTTTACAGAAAAGAAACCAACGAGATCAAGTTTCCCTCCCATTTACAGAAAGTCAATTTAAGTGGCTCATTCTAGGTTCCACTGCCATCACACCAAGACACCAAGCCTCTTAACAGTCCTGAGTTCTTGACTTTAAACAGGCATCATGAGATACTATTATGCTACAAAGTCACTGACCTGATGCACTGGTAACTTCCAGCATCCTTTGCTCTCCCAGATAGAAAAGACTAAGTATCACGTAATAAAGCTTTTCCTTGAATATTGTTTCCTGTAACTGTCATCTTATTTTCTTGTGACTAAAGCCATTTACCAACTTTATGTAAAGTTTACAAGTACCTTCTGGTTTTGCTGGCTCTGGTAAACAAGAAAAAGGTCCTATAAAAGTCGTTCTTCATTAGATCACCCTCTAAATATTTATATTCAGCCCAATAAACCAAGAAAGAGTCTTGTGAGAAAACTGATTTGGGGTTTTGTTGCTGTGAAATTTAGTATTTCCTAACTTCTGAGATGTTACTACATACTCTTTTTTCCTCCTAATAAGAATAATGCTGTGGCTACAAATACACCACATACAATGTATTTCTATACATGTCATACAGTTTGTCAGTTATCCATTAACATCAACTGGGAGTAAATGAATAACAGCCCAGAAACAGCACAGCAAACACCGATGCTTTTTCTCCCTTTCAAACAGTATCTCGAAGGACTTAGGTACCAATAAGCTTGAAGTTGTGCTTTGCTCAGCTACTCTTAATTATTCCTCTGGATATATAGAGCCTCTTCAACTGCTGTTTTAATGCTATCTTTACTAATCTTTCATGATTGTCTGAAGATATTTGTGGGACTGAACCAGTGCAACAGACTAGCAGAAATATTCAGATCATATACTACTCCAAGACCTCAACTTGATCTCTCTTAGTCATTTTTTCAAGGGGTCAAAATATTTTGAGACCTTGTCTTTTGCAGCAGCTTTTCATGGTGGGGTGATACCAAAAAGCAGCAGAAACAAACTTCTTAGCACCAATCAGTAGGCATAAAAAGAGGGCATTCTTTATTCAACATGCTGGACATGTGGAGAATAGCTCCTCTAATCGAACGTGCTGAGTGACAGATGGATGGGGCTTTTTATTATACATACTGTTTACATACTCATTAGATATTCTTACTTACTGAATACACGTTTGACGAAGGCTGATGTGGACGGGGAGAGGGAACCCCAAAGCAAGAGGCCTTTCCTTTTACCTCTTACTCTGAGGGGGAGCCTGTCCTCCCCCTGGCCCCCCTACCCCGTGGCACCTCATGACCTCCAGCAGAGAAGACACTGGCACCAGCAGCCAGGCAGGGAAAGAACAGGCAGAGAGAGTTTTATTGTTCTGGTAACGGCTTAAATACCTTTCTGGAGGATTACAATGTGACCAGTGGGAGTTCAGGAGGTGTTACAAATCAACCACTTGCAAGAAAGGGTTAACAACCAATAGGTGAGTTTCCAGTTATCTCTTAGACATTCCAAGGAGACAGTGAGGGATTTTGGGAAGGAGAAGGGTTACACAAAGAGTTACAATCACCGTTTTGGAAGCATGGTCACTTTAAACAATCATTACAACTTCAGCATACTTTTATATCCTAAAGCATACTGCAACACACATTCATTAGTTTGCTCTACCTAGTCACACCCCCTATCAGAAGTGCTTTGGTCCTTCTGGGTCTTCTTTTTTGTCTTAACCTCAATCTTTGAGCAGGCACAGTGTCATCCTGTTTCACAACCAAAACCTGTAACGTTTGTCTTATTTGGGTACACAGAGGTTAATTCACATCCTGTTTGAGTTACATTCCTTATCTGATTCTCTAAGATTTCTCTAAGATAATATTGTACCATACTTGGGCATTCCAGGATACTGTGAATAAAGTTTCTATTTCTCCTATCAGGCTACCTCCAAGTTATTTTAGAGACAGCATGTAGTGACTTTACCCCTCTGCCTCTTTCCTTTATTAGGGTCTTTGAGGGAAGAGGAGAGCAGCTTTTGTCAAATTTAGCTTTCTTTAAGCCTTCCCAGATTTCCAAAAGCAAGAATAGACCAAGAAAACAGGATACAACACAATTCCCCTGAAACTTTGTTAGTTTAGATGCTTGCTTCTGAGTAAAGTTCTCTTCAGTTACCACTGTAAATACATTTAGATGTTCCTCCTCCAAAGCCAAGAAAAAAGAAGGGCATTGAGATAGACACATTGTCTACAGATACCCTGAAACGCTGGAGTTGTATAAGGATTTTGTAAAACTCACAAGGTTTCATGTGGCACCTTTAAAGAAAGGATTTAAGAGTACTAACAGAGGAAGCCTGAACATGACATTGCTTCTTAGGTTTTCCCTGCTTACAGGTAGCCAAAGGATTTTTTTTTCTAATGCCCTTATTATAGCAACTTTCACGTGAAATAAATTCACTTTAAAAAAAGCCACAAAAACTCTATAGAGCACAGAAGGATTATACATATTTTTATATATGTGTACATATATATATCTATATCTGCTACTGTGCACATTACCAGCTCAAAGATTTCTTCTTTCATTCAGTGCATTATGCTCCTGACACATACTTCCTAAAAATAGACTCCACTCTGACAGTCTTCCTTTACAGTTATCTTGTTATCTTTGTTATCTCCACTGAACCCGCATTTCCCAGAGTCTTGACTTGGTGTTTCCTTTTTTTTTTTTTTTTTTAAAATCTTATGTGCTAAGTAGCTGCCTTGCATGAGTCTATCCCTGCATAACAAAAGGTATGAAGACCTTTAAAACATACAGCTTTTAATTGTTATTAAACCAGAAGAAACAACAGAATATTTGAACAGTCAGTAACAGTAAACTTACTTAGGTGCCTCTAAACACATAAAGAGGTATTTGCTTATGCTCAAGGGATTCTGTGATACTATACAATTCTGAAATAGTATTTCAAGCTACTGTTCATTTTCAGATAGTAGGGCATTCTCTTTTCTCCATGATACTTTGGACGTAATATGACACAATGAAGTATTCATACCTGAATTTGTGATTAATTAATACCTGAATGCAATTCTACAGTAGGGTTATGTTTCAGTGAATTCTAGACCTTATTACAAAGTAATAGTTTTCTTCAACATAAAATTATTATTATGATAATAGAGATTCAATTGGGTTGCAAGTGTTTTAGTCATCTCAAAAAAAAAATTGAGAAGAGCTGGCTAGTTTAAAAAAATGAGCATGAACTTTGCAAAACCCTAAAAGTTTATAATATCATGAACTTGATCAATCAAAATGTTATGCTGGCATCAGTATGAAAAATTATGCATAATTGTTTTGTCACAGTTGAGCAATTCCTAGTGCTTAACACAGAACTGCTCAGATGGTAAATTAGGATACTTAATGATAGACAACCATTTTAGAAAACAGTTTATCCACCAAAACCCATAAATGGCCAACTCAGAGTTTTTGCAAGAATAATTGTCAAGTTCAAGAATAATTTGGTTGAATGGAAATGCAGTGCTGGAGGTGCCTCTTTTCATCAGCATTTACAAAATTCACAGAATTAAACTCTGAGATTAATTCAGCTCTCTCTTCCCAAGCACATATTCTTGCCATGAAACGTGGTATTCCTGTGTTGAACTCCCTCTATTTCATTTTGTGTCAAACAAACAGGGTTTTTCATCTTCTTTTAATGAGTAAACTAATATTTTGGTCTCTGTTCTGACCCAGACAACAAAAAATACGTGAACAAAGCTGATCCGCTCCTCATCTTGAGTATCCTTCCATGCTGACTATAAGGGAGAGTACAACACCACTACCACCATCACCATGTGAGTCAATTCCTTGCATTTTATTTAAAATTCGCAGAACTAATCTTGTTTCATGAGAAAATTGATCCATTTGGCTTTCCAAGAAGGAGGATTTCCTGAAACTATTACGTATGCACACAGCAGCTGAGTGTGGTGCAATGCTGAGGACAACCATGACTCAGAGACTTTATTCTATTAAAAGGTAGCTGAGCAATTTGGCTGAAAACAAGTTAAATTTTGCACAGGTTTCTCCTTATGAGTTGTTACTTTTTAAGGAAATAAGGTATGTTCTGAGGATCAGCCTCCTTCTAGCCTTCTTCTGGATTCAATCGAGGTACTTGTAAACCCACAGCCTGCATCAAGATTCTCCTCCTTCAGAAGTTCTCACTGAGGTTTATTTCATCCAGGGATCACAAAACTCCCAGAACATGAAGGGCAAACACTGACACATAAAAAGCTGCATAAACTGTTAAAAAACCCACTGTCAAATCAGGCTTTCTTCCCCTGCTCCATTCTCTCTGCCCTGAAAATTTATTGTGCACAATTCAGAGTAAGCAGCAGGCAAAGACTGCACAAATATCTGTGTCCTTGCTTTTAAGGATGCTGTTCAAGTCAGAACACCTTAACAACTGGTGCCAGAAACTTCTGTCCTACTTACCCTAGCAACTTTTAGCCTGAAAAAGCCACTTAATAGGAGAAAACTGTCAAAAATGTGGCCACTTTTATAAAGATCAGAGGTGAACACATAAATACTCCATCATCATTAGAGAAAGATTATGCTGGCTTTGATAATTTCTGACAGAGTCTGGATATGCGACAGAGATGCTGATTTAGGTGTTGAGTCAGACACAAGACAAGAAGTGAGACAGGGGCTCAGGGAGGTCATTACTTCTCAGATAATGTGTCCTATGGCTCAGACACTCCCAAGTGAGCAGGTTGTTGCACAAATGCTAATGAACTGGAGGTGGCAGAAAAGTGTGGTATAACAGGCAAGGCAGAATGAGACATACCAAAGGAGAAAAGAAAATGAGGAGGGAGGAAATTCAATTAACAAGCATAGAGAAGACACATTCTGAACTTTGACTGTGACCACAGGTGGCAGGAAAGCACAAGCAGCAATAAAAAAAGATTGTGAAGTCTGGCTTTGGCTAAGCACAAGGGAAGGTCGAATCAAGACATTAAAGAGGGGAAAAGGAGGAATCAGAGGGATGACTGCCTACATTTGAGAAGGAAGAAAATGCAGAAGGTAAGCAAAAATGAGAAAAAAATGGGATATGTGAAAAGCATCAACCTTTCTTCCTGGTCTAGGACTGAGAAGAAAAGCTGCCAGAGATAGACAAACTTCCACAGACAAAGTAGTGCACCACTTAATTTAAGAAAATTAAAAATTGCCTCAGGTGGACAGTGCAGGCCATAAATCTCTGACAAAGAGACAAGTTATCTGCAATTAAATGTTGACTACAATTCAAGGATGGGCACTGGAAGAGGTTCCCAAGAGAAGTAGTCACAGCACTAAGTCTGCCAGAGTTCAAGAAATGTTTGGACAATGCTCTCAGGCACACAGTGTGATTCCTGGGTCTGTCCTGGGCAGGGACAGATGCTGGATTTTGATGATCCTTTTGAGTCCTTTCCAACTCAGAATATTCTAAGATTCTATGAAGTAATTTATGTAAGCATACTGGAATTGCTGAGGGGGGGGGGGGGGAAATCTCTTTTAAGGAATTTCTTAAAGGAAAAAAGTCTGTGCAGTATTTTTTTGCAGCAGTGGAGCAAGTGAGAGTTAAATAGAATAATATCTTGTCTCCAAAATCCTGTTTGTTAATTACTTGCAACCCACTTGATGCGGAATAGAGGAAATGAAAATAAAAGGAGGAGGAGGCTTCTGCATTCCAATTAAAAGATGGCAATTTGAGGACAAAGGGATATTTTGTTCCTATGGAGATCTACTCAGTCATAGAGGTAGTTTCTAAACAATACAAAACTGTTCCTATCTTCTTAAAATTTAAAATTTCGACAGAGAAAAAAAGAAAGGAACTCCAAACCTTAGTTGGAGAGGCAAAATACAATCTAAGCCTGCTTGCAAGCAGAATAGACATAGTTATAGACTGAATCATTTCAACTTTGACTTTCAGTTTAAACCAATAGAATAAAGATAAAAGTTTTGAATAAGAAAAAAATGCACTACCTTAAGTACATGTTAATTTCAAAGATTTTAAATTGTTCATCATCAAGTTGAGAAAAGTCATTCTCTATTAAAACTCAGATATAGAAAATGTGGATTAATTTAACTTTTATGTGATTGACAAGCTTATTAGTTCACTAATTGTATCAGGAAATGTTGATATTTTTTGGTCTGTGTTTGGCCCAGCCACCTGCAAAAGTTTTGTTCTTTGCCTGCCAAGTTCACTGATAAATGGGAGTTTTCGTCCTTGGAGAGAGAGTTTCTTGTATAAACTGTTTTAATTGGTGTTCTGTAATTGGCTGGTTGTCTGTAGAGGACATTTGAAGGAGAAACTGAAGAGGAGAAGATGAAGTAAAGCCCCTAGACCCAAATAGATAAGACCCCTTGAGTGAAACAGCACTTGAGTTAGGTGAATCCCAAAGTATTAATGCATGCACTGAAGGGGTACATTTATATAACCAAGGGGGCAAACTGAGAACTTCTGTCTGGGCGGTACTGGCCACACCTGCCTGGACAGATGCAATCAGTTAATGGTATAAAAGCAGTTGGCTGGGTTTTTTCAGGGGATCTTTGCTTCACATTTGTCTATAGCGAGGACGCCTGCACGTGTGAGCCATCACCCCTCCGAAGGACACAGCTGCTGTAGAGGTTTCTATGATACTGGAAGTGGGTAAGACAACTTTCTTAGTGACAGCTGTGTGAGTAGGTTGTCTCATTCTCTTATAACAATAAGAGGGTTTCTGTTTACTTGGCCACTGTTTTGTAATAAATATTGGGTTTATTGTTGAGCTTTCAGCAGTGTCTTGGTTTTCAGTCTCCGCATCCTTTAGAACTCACCTTTTACACCAGTCCATGTAACATCTAGCAGAAAAAGAAGTTATCAAAAATCATACAATAGATGTTTCCAGGATTCTGATGCTATAGTCCATCAGCAATGTAATAAAGGACTTTTTTTGCTCAAGTGTCAAATTGCAATTCCCTCTTGCTCAAAATGGTACAATTTTGCTTCCATTGAAACCTTCATTTTCTGAGGGGTTACAGACTTGTTTATAAAGACTTCCATAGCCCCTTTTCATTGTGCAGTGCAAGAGCCTCATTAGCTAAACATCTGCTCAGGAAGACTCTAGGTAATGAGGTAAGACAAGGGAGAATAGCAGTTGTTTGGTTGGAGGAGGGAAACAAAAGGACTTGCTCAACATGGCAGAGTCCCAGATCTGTTACAGAGGTGGGAAAACAAAAGAGAAGAAACTGTCTAAGAACATTCAAAAGAAACTGCTAGACGAATCACAAAGCCTGCAAGCTTCAGATCAATCAGAGTGTTTTGCTCAAACATGTACAATATTGATTCTTAACCGTAAGAATATTTAATTCTTCTAAGTCAAGGAATTGAGCAGGATACAGAACATATCTGCCTGTCTCTGAAGCAACAGGCTGCCATGCATAAAGTCCCTTGTTCCATGAAGCCCTGCAAGCAGGTTTTCTGTAGATTATAGCCTGTCTTATTTAGACTTTAAACTGTGAAGCTCATGGAGATGTAGGACAGATCATTATAGATTTTCAGAAAGATAAATGAAGTACACAGGAAGGAGAGATTTTTCTAACATCAGAGTTGCTGCATGGCAAGAAACCAAAATTTTCTGCATGGCAGCCAAGTGCCCTGCTTTGAAACTGTACTAGTTAACAAGAACAGGATCTCCTTTGTTTAGACAGTTCTAGTCTTTCATCAAGTCACTTATACCCATCACAAAGCTCCTGTGGCTTTCAAGCCTTCATGGCTGCTGTAAGGCCTCCCCTTGCCTATAAAATGCTCCCAGAAAAGAACTCATTTTTTTACATACATATTTAGAAAAGAATTGCAAAATGGAACCAAGAGAATTCCCTAAAGTGTTATGAGGACCACAAATGCACTTTTCTCTCCAACATATTGTGTAAACTCACACCTTTTACTTCTTGATTATCCTTGCCCCAAACAGCCTCAAGAAAATATGTGGAAAGCCTGCTAAATCCACTCTTGACATAGTTTTACTGTCCATTGGAAGTGTTCAGGGATGACTACAACTCTGGCCTTTAGTGCAATACAGTGCTTGGAACTGCATTCATCCTGATAAACTTCCAGTTAAATTCTAATGAATACTGTTAGAAAGTGTGTGTTTGGTTGTGGGTGCTGTTTCTCTTGGTTTTGTTTTTGTTTTTTTTTTTTAATAAAAGAATTTAAAATATTCATTATCACTCATACCACCACACTATTTTCATGGAAAGAAAGAAGAAACTGCTTTGATATTTCCTATGGGCAACTATCCACAAGGCTGAAATGTCATTTAACCTAAAGTAAATTTGTACAGTTAAAAATGTTGTTTCAAACAAGACATACTATGGAAAGCAACAAGCACATAGCAGTGGATTTAACTGGAACGCAGTCAAATCCAGTTAAGTCATTGATGTCAGGTATCAATTAAATTATTTTTGCTTACTCTGGAAGTTACAGAGTAGGTGAAACTTCCCCCATGGGAGACAGCATCACTTCTTTGCTTTGTCATAGCAGTGTCCTGTCTCTCTGTTAGAAATCTCAACAGTTTATCCCTACGCCTGTAAAAATTGCAGGTAAAATAAGGATTGGAAAGCTGAAAGGATGACTCATCCACCTTTTTATTTTCCAAACAGAGGAAAGAGTTGGCAGAGGATGGGGGAAGGGGAAGAGGAGGTTAGGGAGAAATAAAAAAAAACAAACCCAAACTAATAGAATCAAACAAATCAACATCAATTGGCTCTCTGTGAAGCACACAGGAGAGCAACACCTTTCATCCTAGAGAACCGTCATTCACAAGGGGAGGGGGTGGGCGGTGTGGAAATCCTACTGCACATTTGCAAAGATCAGCCGCTTTTGTTGCAGGAAGCCTTTGACTACAAATAGGCTCTCCAGGACCCTGATCTTCGGACACAATCTTATTGGGGCTCAGCTCTTAGTGAGACAGCTGATGTTGTCTATGTTGCAGTGCCAGGAGACTGAAATGCAGGTGTACAGCAGGATTCACTTAACGAGAAACAAGGAACAGGAACAGTCCTGTACAGTTTGTGCCTTCCACTTTCTTCAGTTTGCCTCATTGTTGTTGCAAACAAACACCAGTTTAGCTTGGAAAAATTCCTGAACAGAATAAAAATCTTTCAAATGGCAACTAGGGCATTCTTCACACTGTCCTCACACAGGCTGGGATAACCAAATCATATTTAAAACTGTTGTCTGGAAATGCTAAAAAAACACCCACAACAAAACACCTATAAAAACACCCCCAAACCAAACAAAAAAAAAAAACCAAAATGTGCAAGTTAATTCAGCATGTCTGACAGACGGCAGTGGGGCTAACCCAGCTGCCTGAAGGGGTATCAACACAGAGAAGAAGGTTTCCTTCCCTCTTCTTCTGCATAACTTCAATCCACCAATTCAAGCAGTTCCTTTTGCACAATGGACAAATATGGGAACATGCAGGCAGTGACCAAGTCTGCTCAGGACACAGACATCCATTAGAAGATCACAAGCCTGTCTCCAGCCAGGTGCTAAGCTGTTATTCCCATACCTGTGGCTCATTTTGTGCATAAGAACCTGGAGGGCAGATCCCTCACCTAGAAAAGCTCCAGTTCTGGTCTTCAAGCACCAATGATGCCTCCCACAGACATCATCCCCACTTCTTTTATAAATCTGCAAGGGATGCCAACCACAGCTTTATGGTTAGCACTCCTCAGATTGGTACAAAAGATGTGAAAAATTTTTGTCCTATTATTATTGGCTTTGTTTTTAAAACCAGGTATGCTCTGATGTAAAATACATATCTATTCCTAGCAGCTAGATCTGAAATCCTGGTCAAGCTAACTTCCAACCCAGAATCTTAGATGCCATGCGCCTGGAAATGTTATCAGGATAAGGGCAGATAGGGAGACATCACTTTATCCTGATGGCAGGATCCTCAGTTGCAAAATCCTCCATTCTGTTCAGCCAGAGCCCAGGTCAGGATGAGGCCATTGGTGCTGTTTGTGCTCATACTGAACATTCTGCATGCCTGTCCACAACCTGCGTGGCCATAATCTGTTGGGAACACTTCTTCAACCTTGCTTCTGGTTGGACCTAGGCATGACATTTTCCTGTAACACTTTCTGGAGCTTACAAGGTCAGTTTACAAGGACAAATGCCTTCAAACACCTGTTCTTTCCTGTTATTCACTACTCTGTCCTCCCTGAGAAGAAATCTTACAATGTGCTTCCCCACTCCATTGTACCTGCTTTGCTTACCAGGGGTAGAGTAGGGCTCTCAGAAGGAGGGTCTACCTTCACCTTTTTCCTCTGTCCCCACTCAAGTGATTTATTTTTGAGAAAGCTAAGTTGTGAGTCTTGGAATTTTGCTAGGAAGTATAACTGTATGTTGAGTTTAACACTATATTTTCATAGTTTTATCAAACATCTCAAAAGCAAGGTTTACAGAAAGTGAGAGATTCTAATCACAGTCTCTACAGAGCACAGAAAGTTGTACCAGTCCTTACTCAGTACAAGAAACCCAAACTATGATTAGTTACATCACAGGAAAACAAGTTGTAATTTAACTGTTCATTCATTACATCACACTTATAATTAGTTACTGTTTTTTGGCATAAGTTACAGACATAAAAAAATTTTGTAGGACTTGACTTTAAAATCCTTTTTCTTCCTTTAGGAATGTATAATGACTCTGTCAAACTCTACAAAAATAGAATTGTACTATTTACTAGTTGAAAGTAGAGTACAATTAAAAAGTCAGAGAGAATAAATCTTAAATGGAAATTATGTTGTACATGAATGCTTCTGGACCACTCTTCATTTATCACTCAGGTCTTTTCTCTCCAGTGGTCTCATCTATTGGGACATCTCATTAGGCTTCAGCTATTCCCATAAGGGGAACTTAAAGGAGCCATGAGGCACCTCCAATCTCTCACTTATAACTGTACAGATAATTATTAAAATAAAAAAAAAAAGCATTTGTACAAGCATTTATTCTTCTGGAAACCTTAGGTACTGCATCAAGAGGCTCTTCCCTTGGTTTATAATTTAGATTCTACCACTTTATAGGCAAAGCCACACCCTTACGTCAACTTCAAAGGAAAAGAAACTTCCTGGACAAAACAGATTTCCAGAGTGATGATCCCTTAAAGGAGCACCATCTTCCTTAAAACTAAAATAAAACAAAACCAACCAACCAAACAAACAAACAAAAAAACCCAAACACATTCCCTATTAAAAAAATAACCTATCCACAAATCAAAAAAAATCCCACAAACAAAGCAAAACAAATAAAATCCAGCCTACTAAACAACTCATGCACTGTCTCCACACTTCCTGGGTACATCAAACTCAGTTGCAGGACCTGGAAAAAACAGTTGATCTGTTCTTGTTAAAACTACAAGACTGAATGACTAATAGTAGAGACTTTTTCAGGAGTAAGTTTGAGGTCTTGGAGCTACCCTTTTATTTTGTCCATTGCTTCTGTGATTCATTTTCCCAAGACATCTTTTAGGAAGACTTTTGTAGGAGAAATGTGGAAAAATAGCATCCTGGTAATACACAGCTGAATATCCTAGGACAGTTCTCAGATTCCCTACCAAAGCACTGTGTGAGGAAATGAAGACCACTCTCAGGTCTCTCCAAACCTTATTGTGAAGTCTACTCATTTTCTGGCAGGCTTGGATCTCAGTAGAGCTTCAGTGACCTGAGCCAGAGCAAAATGTGAGAGAAGCAGCATTCTTTAGTAGAATCAACTGTCTCTAGTAGCAATTTTTTCATATCTGTAGGGAGCACCCTTAACCTCCCCCTGCCTGCCACTACCACCTTTAAATTATAGCTAGCAAAAGGCAGATAAAAGTCACCCTAGTTACAGATATCATAAGAGCAATTATGAGTCTGTCACAACTCTTTCAATACCTAACTCCAGAGTTTTTTTCAGATTTAAACACATTCTATGTCACCTTCAGATAGGAAGCCACATTTGATATGGTAGAAAATAGCAACATTTCCAATTTGAAGAAAAATATTTGGAAAAATGTCTATCATACTGCTAATTTTATACCTGGTCATCCACATCCCACTTCACTTAGTAACTAAAATTAGCTAGACCATTTTCAGCCACTAGAAAAGTATGGTTTAAGCTAGGAACAGAAGTAATTCCAATGTAGATGGAATGAAATTTCACCAATCCTTTCCTTTACCCCCACGAGGACATTACTGAGTTAATATTGTGCAAAAGTGATAGATTTAAAGGTTACCTCTCTTTTTATGGATATGTGAAGCACACACATAATGTCACACAAAATCCTGAGCAAATGGATGTTT
>NW_020956723.1:11699-14243 GCF_003031625.1 Empidonax traillii | reverse complement strand
AACAGAAGTAATTCCAATGTAGATGGAATGAAATTTCACCAATCCTTTCCTTTACCCCCACGAGGACATTACTGAGTTAATATTGTGCAAAAGTGATAGATTTAAAGGTTACCTCTCTTTTTATGGATATGTGA
Source organism: Empidonax traillii (assembly GCF_003031625.1). Classification (NCBI taxonomy): domain Eukaryota; kingdom Metazoa; phylum Chordata; class Aves; order Passeriformes; family Tyrannidae; genus Empidonax; species Empidonax traillii. Next base: position 14,109 of record NW_020956723.1, on the reverse strand, counting down.
AGCACACACATAATGTCACACAAAATCCTGAGCAAATGGATGTTTAAAGCCGTTATAATGAAAGAAAATAAAAATAAATGTCAGCCAACAGAAAATATCTATTTTGCCTTTTAGGTGCACTTGATGCTTTGCTTCACCCTCTGCACGAATTCTGAACAAGCCATCAAAAGGCAGGGATTATTTTCTTTAATCACCAGATCTTTCCTCTTGGCAGCAGTTCCAATCTACAGGATTTTAGAGAATTTCTTTTATGTAGGCATGGATTTACTGAGTAATGTGATAGATCTGGCCCTTTCCCTCACCTCTATTCATTGGTCCTGCTTGATGCTGTGCAGAGACATTTCTATGCCAAACTACAGTAATCCCCTCACCTGCCTTGTTTCATTGAAAATCAAAGGTCATGCACCTTTCATAGAATAACCACTGGGGGATAACTGAGGGAAACAGAGCCTTACCTTTATATACTTAACAGTTAAATCCATTCTGGACGTTAGAAGTGATAACTTAACCGATTGCCACAGAGCTCTCACATTTATGCTTACAACATGTTTGACCTCTGCTATTTGTTTAAGACCTGAGCTGTAAGAACTCCTAAATGTATTGAATTTGCCTCAGTGTCATTTAGATATGAATCACCTCCTCAATGGCTCCCCAACTCCTTATGCCCTCTTAAAAAAAAAAAAAAAAGCAAGCAAAATAAAACTGCAAAAGAAAATAAAAGCTTTGTATAAATGTTGTTTAGAGAGTGGTTTTGGAAAGGTAGCTGATGTTCTGGGGATTTTTCTCAGTGAAACATCTAAAACTTCACTGACCATGAGAAGACATGGTCCTGTTTTCCAGTTTCTATGAAAGTTTCTAATTCAGATTAGTACCACATTTCTGATGTTGTAAAACATAATTTAGGTTTAGAGTTAACTTTAGTTCAGGGAAAAGGAGAATGGTGTCTTGATGAAATGGGGCACTTTTTACAAGGAATAGAAGAAGAAAATATAATCACCAGGCAGAGATTTGCCTTTAAGTGAGGGGAGTTTTGTTTTGGAGTTTAATTTTAGAAAAGTGACATAGGTCAATTTTCTAGGAAGCTTCATATTAGGCCTGTCATCTGTTCCATCTTTCCTGCCAATTGTTCCTCCTGCCTTCCAAAACAGCTCCTCTCAAGCAGCATCTCCCGTTTGGTCCATTGGTTGTTACTGTCACCTGTCATTTTGTCATAGCAGTAGGTGGAACTGGTATGGGCTGCATTTTCTCTTACTGCAGGACTAGCTCAGAAGGGGTGTGGAAAGAGAGACAGTGACTGGTGCTGCATCTGCTCTTGCTACCATCTGGTAGCCACAGCAGCTTTAGAGATGACAGACCCAGCACGGTTTTACTTAAGGCTGTGAAATGAAGCACAGCCTTCCTTAAGGCAATGGGTTGTCTTCTTCAGCCGTGTCGATTACCACTGCCTGGAGAAGACAAACATTCAAGTGGTTTCATGCTGCTATGAACACTGGTGTCAGCAATTTCTTTCCATGGAATATGGTTTATGAAAATAGTTCTGGAGATGCTAATTTTAACAGTAATCATATATGACCAAAGATGTATTAAATCAACTATAATTAATACCAGCATTTTCCACATCAGCTTTACTGGGAAAAGATCTTGGAAGAAGCTTGCCTTTGTTTTCTGTAAAAATCAACTTTCTAATCTTTAAAGTTTGTCATCTTCACTTTAAGCTATAAGAAAACAAGTATCTTCAATCTAGGTTAAATCAGGCCTTGTGATGTTCACATTTTTTGCAAGCTGTCTATATTTTAAGCTGACTCTTGTGGCTCACTTGTATAGCCTGGCTCCATCTCTCAGAAATAAATAATTAAACCTCATTGATCCCTATGAAAGTGTAAAACATGGAAGATATTTATGGACATTATATACTGAATAAACTCGTATATGTAATATACTTATTATCCAAAAGTAACTTTTACTTCTCTAAAGTACAAGGTAAAACAACCTTGTTCACTCTTTTTTGTTTTCAGAAAATAATTCCTATCTCCTTCACACCACTCTCCACAGGAAGATAGTCATGTATAGTCATTTCCCTCACATAAAGCATTCACATTACCAAAAAAAAAAAAAAAAAAAAAAAAAAAAAAAAAAAAAAAAAAAAAAAAAAAAAAAAAAAAAAGAAAGAGAAAGTACCAGAGAAAGAATTCCTCCAGATTCAGGGAAAAGATGCATCATACTATAATTTCTTTTTTTAGTCCAAGGACCTTTCCAGACAGTACTTATCCCAAAGATATTCTGAAGTTTTTCCCTGAGGATCATTTCTACATGTTTGACCATACATTTTGTTTTCTGTGGCTTCTCTGTACTATTTTTCATCTAAAGAAAAGACCACAAAGGTCTGCTTCTGGCCAGGATTTAAGTCTCC
>NW_020956723.1:0-10050 GCF_003031625.1 Empidonax traillii | reverse complement strand
TGTCGTACATAAATGTAAGAGAAGACCGACTCACTTAGCACTTCCAATCTAACTCAGTGGAAAATACAACAGGCAACCTGCTTTCCATAGCACCGTGCTGATTGGCATTAGCTGTGCTAACATTACTGTGTGATTGCATCCCATATCAGTCTCAATAATCTCGTCTAGTGTTGGTGTCCAGGCAACCAGCCCAGCTACTGAGCTTATTTTGTCTATTTTGTTTAAGCGCTGATGAGACTTTAGTTTTTCTTCCCGCTTTCTAATTTCTCCACCCTTAAAAGACTTTTATGTAAGAGAAAAACAGAGCCAGTATTAATTTTTGTGGCAGTTCTTAGTAGAATTTCTCTGTGAACACTCAGAAAAGTTTTAATAACAGTGACTCAAAGGTTTCCACAGCTCTGACAAGATCTCAGTTTGATATACATTAATATGCACCTACCCTTACGCCTGAACAGTAGAAATATGAATATTACAGATGCAACAAACTGGTAAACATGGTTGTGGTAGCTTGTTGTTTTACTATCTGCAGCTGTTCTTCCCATACTTTGCTTCTTGCAGTTCCTGTCCTCACAGCAGGAGTTTAAAAAAACAAACAAATGAACAAAAAACACTCACCAACCAAAAAAACCCCAGAAGCAGCACCCAGAGCACAGCTGTCACAGTTGACAGCATATTGCCTTAGCCACAGACCCGCGGTCAACATCCATTTACACTGAAGTGCAAGAGTGGAGTCACAAGGTTCCTCCTCTTTCACTAGGGAGGGCATAGGAATTGCTCAAGGAACACATTTAAATACTGCAGCTGCTTATTTTACCAGATATTTTCAAGAGGTCTAAGTAGAGAAATAGTGCTTTGAATCTACTCCCTGCTAGAGGTGGTCAAAGAGTTTTTGGCCCCCTTTTTCTTCCTGGCAGTTGTTCTGGAGCTTGTTACCTGTTTTGTTCTTTTAGGTTTGTTTTACAGGAAACATTGTCAGTGAAACATTTTTTTTTTCTCTTATTAAATTTGAAGTCTATTTTGACTTAAATGCAGCATCAAAATACTAAGAAAGAGTATAGGGTTTTGTGAGGCTCTTTGGTCCTATATTGGCTTAAGCAATTTATACAGGAAAGTTAAAAATCCAAACTCTTACAAGAACCCAAATAACTTCATTAACACCCAACAAGCTACTTGTATAAACCTTAGTTAGGGTGGAGAAGAGTATGCTGAACTCATTTTGCATGTCTCCTCATTAAAAACAGCAATTACAAACAAATGTGCATTACTTTAATTTAGCAAGGGGCTGTTCAAGGAAGCAAAACCTATCACATGAAGAAATATAATGGCAGCACACTGAACCCAAAAAAAAGCAACTGGAACTATTCAAAGTCTTACTCAAATACTTACTGCTGATATACTCAAAGAGAAGAGGTACTTATGAAGGCAGAAATTTTGTTTTCTTTTCTTACTCAAATCATTCAATACAAGTAAGAGATTGTATAGCGCTATCAGAGATCTCATTTTGCATGCAGAACGCCATATTAACAGGTGAACTGTGTATTAAAAACCCAAACACCATTCTTCTGCCTTAGAAAAGATCATCACTAACAAATGTGAATCACTTGCACACAATGTTAATTTCAGCTGCAATTTCTTTTGTATAAAATTTTGTCAGGCTGCTGAAAGCCCTGGCAAAGATTACATTTGTTTCTGCTTGTAAAAGTTATTTCTCAGTAACAGATAACACTTCATGAAAGAGAGAAAAACTAATATAATTTAGAGACAGATCATCACAGTCTCAGTCTAATATTTTGTGATTTCTAGTGCCTGTATTCTCTTGGATAAGCAGTTGACTTTGTAGTGTTAGTTTTCCAGTGGGACCTGGAAAACTTAGAGATGATCTTAGAGGTCTTTTCTAGCCAAAATGATTCCACACCTACTTCTGTCCCTAGGATGCTGAACAAAGCACAAGACTTTTCAGAAACAGCCTTGAAATTATATACCTGCTTACCTTTATCCTTACAGCACATTCACAGTCTTCAAAGCCAGCATGGGCACCAGTCCACATCACTGACAAGAAAAGGCACAGCTGGCAGATCGTGGCCACCACTTACTTCCTCCAATATTCTGCAAGCTCTTCAAGGAAGCTCCCTCTTTCAATAGTTCTCTGTAAAGTTCCTAAATCAATTTGTGCCATATAAGTAAACAAAAAAATACTTCTGGAGCACGCAACCTTTCTAATATTTGTTTAAAGCATTTTGACTGTAGAAGTGCCTAAGCAAAGCAGATATTACAAGAAAATGCAAAATGCTACTCGAAATCCCTTTAACACTGCAGCACATTATTTGTTTCCCTCTCCTTTCCCCAAGAGTGAAGGTTTAAATGGGTTTTGGCTAACATATTCTTGTACTTCAAATTATATACCATGGTGCATGAATCATAAAGATAATTTAGTGGCTTAAATGTTGATCAAAGTAATATTCTACTGATTTCTGACCTTTGTTTTTAGGACTTATATTGTCAGTATTCCTCTTTTACTACAGAAAGATGAACAGTTCAGCAACTTGCACTCTGAGCTATAGTTTGGAAGATCCCAGAATGAACTCCCCAGCTTGTCATCCATTATTCAATGTGACCTTACACAGGTCCCTAGGGGAATGAAGGCCTAGGAAGATTTAGGAGAGACCACCTCTGACTCCAGACTACAAGGACAGGATAAATACCTCAAGGAATTTTAAAAGTTCAGTTAGTATTTTAGTGACCATTGAAATATCCAAGATGTATGTAATGAAAAAAGGACACCTCACAGTCCTGTTTAAGCAGTGCATTAATCAACAATACTGCTTCCCATATGTATAACCTCTTCGAGTTTAGAGGAGCGATGGCTTTTGCTATCTTTTTATTCAGTAAACTTTGGTGAGTCTTATCAGAGCTGATTTTCTAAGAGACATAAGTCTCTAAGCACACATAAGTGCTAGGGAAAAGTTATGTAGTCACAATGTTCTCTTCACAGCATGTTCATGCAGGAAATGGTTTTGAAACATAGAAGTCAGCTCCTAGGCATTGAATTGAGCACAAAGACACAGTCCAGAGGTCTAGGAGCCATTGAGCATAACTAACATCTGTAGAACCTGAAGGGAGGATACAGAGAATATTCCTTGATGGGCAAGGTCCAGCAGCCTTGCTCTTAGAGCAGATTACTTTGCATGAAGCAATGCCTGCCTGTCTTTCCTGTGCACCTATGTGCAATGAAAGGGGAGTAAGCACTTTCATTCTATTCTCTTCTGCCTCATGGCACACAGTGGAAGAACTGTCAAATCACAGGTTTTATTAAAGCAGTATGACACCACATCCTCTGAAGCATTAGGAAAAAAACCCAAAACAAAACATAGTAATAGCAAAAAAAAAATTCTAATCTTTTTCTTCTGAGTGAAAAAAACTAAAAACAAAATGTGTAGCTACAGTAGTTCATTTTAGGAAGTTTGTTGTAAGAACAGGTACAACATTTCAGATAGAGTCTGAAATTGAGAACTAATCACATTCTTTCCTCCCCCCATCCTTTAGGGGAAGAAGGTACAAAAAATAAATCCTTTATAGGTTTTTTTATTTAGAGAAGTCAATATTATTTTTTTCCTTTAGAGAGGCAGAAAAATATTCCATATATGTTGATTTAAAAGATAAGGCATTTAGTGGCATTAGCCAAAACATTTATCCTTGGTGAGAAATATTGAGTGCTACAGGACAAAATTAAAATAATTAAGGAACACTGCAGCTGGATTTCTGCAACCTCATACACAGAATGCTCTGCATTCACTTTATTCATGTGTTTACTGATTTCTCACCATTACTAGCTAAAAAAAGTCTGAGCACCTTCTGTTCATTGTACATTTATTCATAACAGGTTCACTGTTTTCCTGATGTGAATGTTTTCAGCAGTTTATAAAAGCCAATGTGGCCATTCAGGTCAAGAATTTTAGTCCATTTTCTTAAGCTGAATAAGCAGTGCTCAAATCTCCTAAACATATGGGGACCAGATACTGAGTTCGTAGGTACTAAGTAATGAGTTGTCATGCATCCTCCATCTCCAAGGACAGCATTGAAACTCATAAACAGCCATTGTTCTGTACAGCTGAATTGCTCATCCACTGAGGACAGGAGTTCTCTCTGGTTTTGCACCAAATCAAGCCATAATCACTATTTGCACCACATCTTATCATGCTTTAGATTTCAGCCAGATTTAAAGACTAGCCTTGCTTTCACCTTTTTGGCAGCTTCCTTAAATCCTTTAGCTTAAGATAGTTTACAACGTGTTTGTAACCAGCATCACTGCAGGCAGGACCAAAATCTTGACCTGGGCAGCACTGAAGTGCAGAGGATTTGTGACCCAGAGGTTCTCACACACCTGAAGTAGGTCTCTGATAGATTACTACCAGCACTGGTTTTGCATATCAGAAAGGACAGGGCCAAAAACTTCTAATTTGTTATTTGGCTCTGTCTTCCACCAACCTACCCCAGCCTTTCCTAAAGAGGAAATCCAAGGCAGGGGATGCTGAAACTACACCGCATTACCTGTACTGCACATCACTGGCAAGTTACTCCTACTGCCCAATACCACCTGGAAGGGTATCCTGCTTCACTTTGAACTATAATCAGATACCTTTCAGGTACATACAGTAGGAATATCTACACAGGTAATTAAAGCATACCGGAAATTCATATAACCTTTGTAATCTGTATATAGTAACTATTTTGAATGAGATGGTTGTTCTTTGCGTAGTTCTGAACATCATACAGTAATTCACATCCATGAAAACATAAAGAGAAGACTATGAAATCGAGATGGCAGCATTTTGTAGTGCCACTGGGGATGTGTGGTTGAAGAGATTAGGTAGCTGAGAGTTTCAGAAACACTGACAGTAAACAAACATATTCTGAGGAGAACGGACAGAAATAAGTTTTGGTAAATTCTGGTTTGGTATTTGTTAAGGTAACTTCATGGGTCCCAGTGGGAAACACGAAAAAAAGAAACACACATACCTGACCCTGAGGGCCTTTACCCCACTTGTATATCCCAATTTCAAGGATTATTTGCCAAATTGTGGGTCCCTTCTAACTCAGAATATTCTACGATTCTATGTGGGAATTTGAAAAATTTCATGGCAGATCTTATAAAAACATCACTAATTAGTCCTAGGAAATATTCTATCTATATAGCATATTATACTGACCCTTTCAACTATTTAAGGCCATAAGAACTAGAAAGGCTTTTGTTTAAAGAAAAAAATTTCAGAAGTAAAATTTTCATTTATCTCTCTGACTGTGGTTTGAACAAAAGCAAACAAACCGCATAGATACCACAAGAATTAAAAACAGTAAAAAGATCATCACATACCTCTTTTCATTCTGCCTCAGCATAAAACATTGCAGCATTAGCTGGAATCCCACCACAGAAAGGCAAAATCACCAGACCAAGGGCAAGAAGAAGCCTAGCTCTGCCCTGTCTCAGAGATCAGGTCTCCACCTTCTTTGTCACAAACAATACCAGGAGATATAAGCAGCAACACCTGAATAAAATCCCAACCTAATTGAGGAAAAACAAGGAGGGTGTAGAGAGAGTGAATCTTTTTCTCTTTTTTTCATCTTCTCATCTGAGTGTTATTTACAGTTCATACAAGCAGCTGTGACTCTTCCCAGGTTTAGGGTAGACTGTTCAAACTCTAAACCACCATCTCAGTGCACTTAAAGCACACATACCTGGCAGAAATAATAAAGCAGATTGCAGGGAAATATGGGGGTTTAGTGAAGAGTCAGTAAGACCAACGTAAAGCAGCAGAAGTATGCGATAATTTCTATTAATCAGGCTGATAGTTTTAAAAAAAGACTAGGCCATGTTTAAAAGTGACAAACTGCCAAAATACGCTAAACAAGCAGTTTTACTTTGAGAGTTCTCATCCAGCAAAGGTGGCCCAACGCTGGTCCACTGCATTTGTTGATGCTGTTTGCTGTGTCTGGGTAGTTAAAACCTAAAGGAAGTGATATGTAGAGATCTCAACAGCAGATGTTGCTTAAAAGCATTTCAATAGAGGTGAAACAAATAGCAAAAAAAATCCAGCAGTTTTCACTGGGTTTATGAGGTTTTCTTAATTTTTTTTTCCTTTGGGTAAATTAACCACAAATCATTTTGAAAAATAATCATTTTATCCCTCATTTTCTGGGGGGCACAGATTATAATAAGTCTGGCTTATTCATTTTTAATGTCTGTCAAATCACATACAAAATATACATTAAAGTATTAGACAAAGCAGACACATTCTTCACAAAGTAAGATCAATGAGGATCTATATGTTCTATAATTTGACCCCCCTAAAGATAGAGAATCGTCAGTCACTCCAGCAGTATCTACACAAGCGTGAGCTCAACTACTTAATTACTTCATTATTTCAATAACCAGTTTAAGCACAAAATTTCAACATATTTTATTCTATTTCATCATTGTGTTTTGTCCAAAAGCCACAGTAAGCAGTGGAAGAGAGGATTTAGAATACTTTCAACGGATGATATAAAGGAATCTGATGCAAGATAGACTCAAGAAGAAGGAAAGTCTTTAGTTAGACAGTAAGTTTGTGGTTTCAGAAGAGAAGGCAAAGTCAAAGTACAAGAGTATTTGAGAGGGAAGACTTGTAAAGAGAAGCCATCATCATGTAACTGTAGTAGGAGCTTTGGGATAGATGTCAGGAATTAAAAGTTTACAGAAAAAGGGAAGAACTAAAATTAAGCATTAATCTGGAGTTCTAAGATTACAGTCCAAGGTAAAAGCCTTGGCAGCAAAAACTCAACAGTCAAAATTAGTTAAAGGCACCATTTTCCTAGTTCCAAGAAAATAATTTCCACTTAACCTAATCAGTTACACTTAGGGAAGCATATGAAATAATTTTCAACAACCCTAGGTAAATAGCCCCTAACTAAACAATTTCACTTCCTCATACAAGCCCATATGGGGACAAAGGACGAAACACGGCTCAAGGGATTTGCACAATGGTCTGACCATGAACCATTTGTCCACAGACTAATAGGCAGTGTCAGCCTGTCAGCAACTTCTGTGTCACTATCATCATTTTCTGCAGCACTGCCGGTGGCAAGAGCTCCCGCTAACATGGAGACTTCTTTACAAGGGCTGCAGTGTTTTGCTGTTGGATGGCACTGGAGAGGATATGCTGTTGCAAGCAAACCATGATTCTTATTCAACCCTAAGGGTAGATTCAAACTGAGTCGAAACGCTCTTAGAGTCGTATTTGCTCTTTCAGCTGAAATTTTAGAATTTTTACCAACCTTTAAGAAAATGTTAAGAAAATTAAAATATCAGGCAATCTGACAACATCAGGACTAGGACTTGTTTTTCCCCTATATTAATCAGAAAAAATAACATGCAAGTGGAGAATTGAGATGCTGGTTCAATTTCTCTGTTATTAGACAAAAGTTTCATGACAAATTCACTTCTTTAAAAGCAGAAGTTAAATTCAGGATCCCTGTAACAAAGTTAGAGTATGAATCACTGGAAGATTATGAATAAAGTAATATCAAGACATACTGCTTACTTGTAATGTCTCCTGCCTGTGAGTGGTCATATTTCTAGTTACTCTGTGAGGAACTTTAATGGCCTTTACTTTTCAAAAATGCTTATCCTTTGGAATACCAGACCTCTTAAAAGTCATTCAAGTGGTCCTGGAAAAAAAAGAATTGAAAGCAAGTTAAATCTCCAGTACTTAAAAATAATTTTTTAAAAAACTCCTGTTAAACTCAGGTTGTTTTCCTTCCCCCATCTCTATGACCTTACAGAAAGATGTCTTTTGTCCTAAAGTTTTGGTCTTTATTTGAAATAGAAGTGTGTGAGATGAGGATTTAAGAGAAAAAAAATTGTATACTCTCAGGTTTTTCTTAATACAGGAACAATTTCATTGATTTTTGATTCAATTTGTTTTGATTTCATTTTGCTTTCCTCAGAGAAAGACTGATAGGTTTTAATATAGTTCAATCTCAAGAGCTGGAAATGTGACATTCCTCAGCTCTGTTCCCCTGCTCTGCAACAGTTCCTGCAGTTCGGTATTCAGAGTGAATCTATTACTGGGTGAATTGGAGCATATTTTGAAATGAAGCAAGTTTAACATTGAGAGGATATGAGAATCAAATAGAAAATGCATTGCCAGTGTTTGAGCTACAGAATAATTCACTACAGAAAACACCATACTTAAGCATTACATAGCCAAAGGCTTAACTCAAAACATGTTTGCTAGCAGTGACATCAGTACTAAAATATGAATAGCCATTTAAAACTTTTTAAAGTAATTTTTCCATCCTTTTAGACCAAAAGTATTTTACCTTATCATTGCTTAACAAATAAGAACAATAAGAAAAGGAAAAAAAAACCCACAATTTTCTGATCTTTTGTTTGATCAAAACCCGTACATTAACACTGAAGATAAAAATAATTCTCCAATGCACGCACTCACTAATGAATCTTTTTGCATACTTATTAGGTTATTGTAAATTGTTATTGCAATACTACCATAAAATATGCAGTGGCTTTTGAGGAATATTGTTAGTATTTTTAAATTTTCCTATTTTAATTATCACTGACCAAGGATGCTACATATGTCAAAACAAAGACTTACAGTTAAAGGGATAATAACTCTTTATATATAATGTCTGTTTCATAGATATTAAAGCATATATCTAATATATTTTATATAACTTACATTGTTGTTTGCATCAATGATAAAATGTTATATTTCTTGAAGATCTTTGAGCTTTGAAAATGTTTGCTGTAGACAGCAGCTATGCTAATCCTAACAGACAAAAATATTCTGAGCATTTATGTGTTGGTTTAATACTTACTGAACTTGACTGAAAATCTTCTGCCTACTTAAATCTACATGTTGAAATCCAGTCATACAAATATTACAAAAAAACATGATTAAGGACACAAATGTATAGCAGGGGAGAAAGTATGATGAAGTATTTATTTACACATCACAGTAGTCCAGAATGATTGAATTCCACTTGTCTCAGAGAAGGGTAGAGGGACCAGAGCGAACACGCAATATTAGATATCCCCAAATAAATGCGTCCTTCACCTTAGACTTCAACGCAGAGAAAGACGCATCGACAGAAGTGCAAAGCATCAGCTGGCTTTTTGGCTTTGGAAAACACGGCGTTAAGCAATCCCATCCCTGGGATAGCAGGTAGGGCTCCCTGCGGGAGCGGCACCCCTCGGTCGCGGCTCTGGAAATCCTAGAGCGGCCCCTGCCGTCGGCTTCTTGCCGCCCGCGCTGCCCGCGCACAATTGACCTTAAAACTTTTAAATGTTACCTCACCGTCAAGGGTTTCTTCCCGGTCCTTTGACCGCCACTAAATAAATAAATAAATAGCTTTAAATCGCGTGAGTCATTACGAGCAAATGCTGAGCCAAAACCGTAGTACGGAAAAAAAAGCTTTGGTTTTAAAATAAAATAATAATTAAAAAAAATTAATAAATCAAACTCAAAAATAAATTAATTTTAAGGAAAAGTACTCTTTTCCGTGTGGTAATACAATGCACATAGACATGAAAGGTGCAAATGAAGCTTAAGGACTGAGGAAGATAAATGAAGCCCTGAGTCTGGAAACATCATAGAAATATAGAATGGTTTGGGTTGGAAGTTGAAGATCATCTAGTTCCAACCCACGTGCAATGAACATGGACATGGTCGTGAACACCTTCCACTAGACCAGGTTGCTCAAAACCCCATCCAGTCTGGCCTTGAACACTTCTGGGGATGGGGCATCCACCCCTTCTCTGGGCAACCTGTCCCAGTGTCTCACCACTCTCACCATAGAGAATTTCTTCACCATGTCTAATCTAAACCTGCTCTCTTTCAATTTAAAGCTATTAGCCCTTGTCATTTCATTCCATGTGCTTGTAAAAAGTCCCTCTCCCACTCTCCTGTAGGTCCCCTTTAGGTACTGGAAGGCTGCTCTGAGGTCTCTCTGGAGCTTTCTCTTCTCCATGCTGAACAGACTCAAAAATTCACCTCG
>NW_020956722.1:119710-122720 GCF_003031625.1 Empidonax traillii | reverse complement strand
AGGGTGGGCCTGTACCACCAAGTGAGCAACAAGACCAGAGGCATCAGCCAGCTGGGCCCCTACAGCTTGGACAAGGACAGCCTCTACGTCAACGGTGACCCACGCTGCTCTCTCTGCCCCCTCTGCTCTCCCCCACCAGCCCTCTCCCAGTGCTGCCCCTTGCCCAGCTGCAGCTCCTGACCCTCTGTCTGTCTCTTTTTCCAGGCTACAACGAACAGCCAGTCCAGCCCAGTGAGTACCTTCTATGAGTGGGCTGGGCAAAGAGGGCAGTAAATGCCTCCTTGATGGTTTCTTTCGGTCAGAGAGTGCTTGGGCTTGAGACCCTGGGGAGAGGCAGGGAGCCTGAAAGTCTTTCTAGCTTTGGCTGGAGAATTCTACACTTGTCCAGCCAGAGCCCTGTCACCCTTACTTTGCTCCCTCCTCACTCCTTATCTCTCTGTTTTGCAGCTCCCACCCACCCACCACCGACAGCTGCTGCCCTCGAGCGTTTCACCGTCAACTTCACCATCACCAACCTCCCCTACAATTCTGACCTGGAGAATCCAGACTCAGCAAGGTTCAAGTCTGCACGAAGAGTGATGAACACCATGGTAAGTGGACCACGGCATGGTCTTGTCCTTGTGTGGGGGGAGTTCCAGGAGCTGGTCATGGCTTAACTGTGAAACCTCTTTGCTTGGCAGCTCGACCGCCTGCTGAAGGACACCAGCATTGGCCCCAATTTCCAGGGATGTGAATCAACGGCTTTCAGGTATTTTCTCACCCTCGAATATTCATTTACAGTTACTAAGGTCACATAAGGGGCTCTGTAATGTTCATGTTCTCCTGAAAGCCAGTCCATGGAGTCAGGACTTTCTGCTTGATGTCCACCATCAGCGTGACCATCTACCTTATACGTTCCTGCTTTACCACTGCAACTCCTTGCCTGCCCTTTCATCTTGGGGAGGTGACAACAGAGCCCCAAGATGACTCTTTGTCCTGCTTGTCCCTTTGCTTCTTGAAAAGGCCCACGGTATTACAGGAGGTCTAGAGCAGTGGCCAGAAAATATGCACCAACTTTGGGATGTCCCAAGTTTTCATTCTTACATAAGAATATCCACAGAAAACTCAGGGCCCAGAACAGAGGGGAGAATGTGTAGAGGACACGGGCTGAGTGTTGTCCCTGTGCTTTGCAGGCCAGGCAGCCAGAGGGACGAGACCCGGGTGGACGCCGTGTGCACCTATAGGAAGGAGCCCTCAGCTGCAGCCTTGGACAGGGTGGGCCTGTACCACCAAGTGAGCAACAAGACCAGAGGCATCAGCCAGCTGGGCCCCTACAGCTTGGACAAGGACAGCCTCTACGTCAACGGTGACAATTTTTTTTGTAATTTCTGTAATTTTCCTGTTTCCCTGTTTACTGTTTTATTTCTTGTCATACTCTTTCACTAAAGAATTCCAATTTTTCTAACTTTTTTGGCTCTTCCAATCAAAAATATCTTTGATAGTTTTTGTTGGATTTACAGGGCACGCTTATACACTGGTTTGTATTTTATTTCCTTCTGTATGAATGGTGGAAGGTTTTGGGTTGGAAGGGACCTTAAGGATAATCTCGTTCCACCCTTTTGCCATGGGCAGGGATGCCTTCCACTAGACCAGGCTGCTCCAACTTGGCCTTGGACATTTCCAGGGATGGGTCAGTCACAGTTTCTCATGGCAACCCATGCCAGAGCCTCATCACCCTCACAGGGAAGATTCCTTCCCAATGTGCAACATAAATTCCTGCTCTTTCTCTTTGAAGCCATTCTCCCTTGTCCTGTCCCTCCATCCCTTCTCCCAGGTCCCTCTCCAGCTCTCTTGGAGCTCCTTTAGGCCCTGGAAGGTGCTCTCAGGTCTCCCTGGAGCCTTCTCTTCTGCTCTCCCAGCCTGGCTCCAGAGCAGAGGGGCTCCAGAGCCCTGGGAGCGTCTCCGTGGCAGGGGGTGGAACAAGATGATCTTTAAGGTCCCTTCCAACCCAAACCATTCTGGGATTCTGTAACTACAGAAGCCATAAAACCTGCAGGGCAACACGAGCAAATGGCACCAAAGCAGAGGAGCTATTGTCACCCACAGCCTTTGAACTTCTGATTGCTTTGCACTCAGTAACTTATCCAACTACATCATATCATAACACACCAGAAAATACAAGGATTGACCTGCCAAGGTCAAGGAACAGCACTAGAACTGAACAGCACTTGACAAAATCCTATAGAAGTTGCCAATGCAGAAGCCAAATGGTTCCCTGCCCATGGCAGGGGGTTTGGAACGAGGTCATCTTTAAGGTTCCTTCCAACCCAGCCCATTCTGGGATTCTAAACTGCTTTTAGGGAATGGGTAAACTCCCTCTCAACGTCCTGAGAAAATGGAATATTCCGTGCAGTGCTAAGAAAAGCAGCAGCTTGCCAACAACACAGAGCAGGATGAATGTGCATTTATGCACAGACTGTCATCAAATCGGTTTTTCGTGTCAAATGTTTACACGGGACCTCTCAGACAAAACCCATTCCAGTTCTGTATTGCAGTGTGTGCCAGACCTTCCAACTTGGAAGCAGGTTTCTCAAATATGTCCCTTTTCTTGTCCCCACAGGTTACAATGAACTGCAGCCTGAGCTATGTAAGTACCTTTAAAGAGCTGTCGAAGTGGCAAGATGATTTTGCTTGTTGGCAACAGCCAAAAGAGCAGGTTGGACCAAGCAACCCAGAGCTCTGCTAGATTTATAAAACAGAGAAATCAGGAGCCTGTTATGGAACACCCTAAAGCCAAATAGAATATCCTATAGTGTTTCCTCTCGGGGTGATGATAATAAATTGGATTTTCAGGCATTGACTTTTCCTTTCTCATTGCAGCTGCTGCTCTAAATACACAACCTCTGCCACCAGCAGTGAGGAACTTCACCTTGAATGTCACTATAACCAACCTGCCATTCACTGCAGATATGGCAACACCAAATTCTAGGAAATTCAAGTCAACAGAAAGAGTCATGTCCTATTATGTAAG
>NW_020956722.1:59766-119358 GCF_003031625.1 Empidonax traillii | reverse complement strand
GGCATTGACTTTTCCTTTCTCATTGCAGCTGCTGCTCTAAATACACAACCTCTGCCACCAGCAGTGAGGAACTTCACCTTGAATGTCACTATAACCAACCTGCCATTCACTGCAGATATGGCAACACCAAATTCTAGGAAATTCAAGTCAACAGAAAGAGTCATGTCCTATTATGTAAGTCAGGCAAAACCACGTCCTGTTGGGGCCCAGTTCTTTTAATATCTCTGATCTCTCACCTCTGCTGTGACATTTGGCCTAATTACATGTTACTGTTGAATTTCTAGGTGGACCCTTTACTCCAAAGAAGCAGCATTGGCCCTGCTTATATTGGCTGCAAAGTAATGGCACTCAGGTAAGAGCAAGGTCTGGGGAAAGGCTCCATGACCTGCTTCTTAAAATGTTCCTTCCTGTTTCTCAGCACTCAACACATCTCTTGGTGGTTTTTGTTTGTTTTGTTGGTTTTTTTTAATTGGTAGTTTTGCCTCTAAGTATTTTTTTTTATATAAGTCTTTGATCATGTCCTAAAAGTTAAGATGGATTTCTCAATAATGGCCAAGACACCTAAAACATTGCCTCATTCCCCAGGCCAAAGAAGAACAGGGATGGCACAGGAGTAGATGCCATGTGCAGCTGTAGAGATGAGCCTTCAGGGCCCAAATTCAACAGGGAAACCATTTACCATGAGCTGAGCAACATGACAAATGGCATCACCAAGCTGGGACACTTCAGCCTTAACAGCCAGAGCCTCTACATTGATGGTAACAAACAACCTCAAGGTGTTATTCCTGATGAAGTTGTGGCTCCCCCATCCCTGGAAGTATTTAAGGCCATGTTGGGTGGAGCTCTGAGCACCCTGGTCTAGTGAAAAGTGTCCCTGTCCAATGAAGGGGGTTGGAATGGGATGATCTTTAAGGTCCCAGGGTTGGAATGGGATGATCTTTAAGGTCCCTTCCAGCCCAGACCATTCTGGGATTCTGTGTTAGAATTGTGGACTCGTTGAGGTCAGAAAAGACCTCCCAGATCAACAAGTCCAGCCTTTAATGTTGACACAGAGTAATTTGAAATGAGAATGGAGAGGATTTTAATACACCTCTCAAAAGCAGATAACAAAAAAAGTAGAAGGCAAAGACCTATCAGAGTCACAAAGTCATGAATTCAGGAACTACAATCTTGGAATAAAAACCCCAGGTATTTAATCCTGCTGAGACTTGCTTGGAATATTTCCCCAATAATTGTCCATTTGTTTTTCAGATTACAATGAACCACCCAGTCGCTCATGTAAGTATATTTAAGGACATGTTAAAGCTACTCAGAGGCATAAATTGATTTCGCTTCCCCCTGTTTGTAACCCTTGGAAGGTGTGCGTGGCTTTTTGCTCTGAGATACTTACTAACAGCCCTGTTATTATGCAGATCCTGTTCTTATTTAATCTGAGTGGGTTTTGTTCCCTCAGTGGTGAAACCAACCCCCACACCAACAACCCCAGGACCCACAACAGAGCACTTCACCCTCAACTTCACCATAACCAACCTGATGTTCACGAGAGACCTGGAGACACCAAACTCTGCCCGGTTCCGTTCGGCTGAGAGGATAATGCGACACTACGTAAGCCAAAGCCACGCTGCTTGTCACTGAAATCACCCAGATCTTGGGGTTTCCCCTGGTCACAAAGATTCTTTTTTTTTTTTCCTTGTCAGATTGAGCCCCTGCTGCAGAGGAGCAGCATTGGCCCCTATTTCTCTGGCTGCAAAGTAACGGGATTCAGGTGAGCAGTTAAGTGAAAGATTAACTTTGAACTGCAGCAGATGGATTTCCTTAAGTTTGACTGGCACTTCCTTTCATTTTTTCAAGTAGTTCTCATCACTATAATAAAGCTTCTGTGCCCCTTTTCTGTTGTCTTTTCCTTGCAAAGCCTTTTTCTTTGTCAGACCACACCATTGCGGCCCATCTGAGGACTGTGGACAGATTTGTTTGGGGTTTTTTCAATCACATCAGGAAAGAAAGAAAAAAAAGGGAAAAAAAAGGTTTTTTTAAATAACTAACAGAAGCTTTATGATATTGAATTCCTTAGGGCAATGAAGAAGAGGGATAGCACAGGAGTGGACACCACCTGCAGCTACAGAAACAGCTCCCAGGTGCCCAAGTTTAACCCCCCTGAGGTTTACCAGCAACTGAGGAACATGACAAATGGCATCACCAAGTTAGGAATCTACAACCTGGACAGCAAGAGCCTCTATGTCAATGGTAAGTGTTTGATTTTCTCCTTCCTCTGGGCACTGAGCAGTTTGGGACCACCTGGGGGCTCAGGGATCACTTCAGTGTTAAAAAAGTGGCCTGAAACCCCACTGGAGTTTTCTGTGTAAGATGAGGTGTAAGCTTTAAAATCTTCTCACCCAGACATTTTTGAAGACTTTAATTTCTGTATTACGCTGAAGAGTGACTTAATTTTAGCCTTGACCTCAGTCATTCACCTGCAGGTGAACATTTCACCTGCTTTCTATCCCACCAGTATTTAATTACAAGGAGGTTTTCTCATTTTAGTCACCACTCTTACAAAAGCACCTTGTTCTGCTTGAGCTTTGTTTGTTTTAACAGATTCACACCCTCGGGGGCAGGTTCTGATGATTCACTCCCAAGTCATCCATTTAATCATCCCCTCTCCACTTTCATTCTCTTAAGTGGATGGTTCTCTTACATAACATTTCTCTTGCATTTCCTCTCCAGGTTACAATGAACCACTTCAGAGATCATGTAAGTATTTTGCTGAATTCACTGCAGGGGAAGGTGTCAAAGGAGTGGTGCCCTCAGAAAATAAGAGGGGAAGAGATTATTGAGAGGGGAAGAGATTATCCAGAGTAGCCTTGAAACGTGCTGGGGTTGGGAAATGTCTTTGAAAGAGGAGGTAACTCTTCTGTGATAAATTCATAATCCTTCTCCCCTTGGATTACAGCTCCAAGCACAACAACTGCACCAGGAGCACCAACCAGGAATTTCACCCTTAACTTCACCCTGACCAACCTCCCGTACACCCCAGACCTGGACGTCCCAACGTCCCGCAAATTCGTTGCCACAGTGAACGTTCTCAACCACTATGTGAGTCTGGCTCTGGGTTTGCCCATTTGGGGTTCTGCTGCTGCCCTTAATCCACCTGCATTAAACTCAGCACGTGATTTCCCCTTTTCCTCAACTGTGCTGGTTTTTCTCCCCTGACAGATTGACCCTCTGTTCAAAAGAAGCAGCGTAAGCTCTGCCTACACAGGATGTAAAACGATGAGGTTCAGGTAAGAATCTCAGGCTGGGTCAGGTTGGAAGGGCCCACAGTGTGTCATCTGCTCCAGCAGGGCCATCCCAGAGCACGTGGCACAGAGCTGAGTCCAGATGGTTCTGGAATATCTCCAGGGTGGGAGACTCCACTCCCTCTCTGGTCTCTGCTCAGTTCTCGCTCACTGCACAGGGAAGTTCTTCCCCATGTTCAGGTGGAACTTCTTGGGCATCAGTTCCCGCCTGTTGCATCTTAATACTTGACACCACGAAGAAAAGCCTGGCCCCACCCTCTGACACCTCCCTAATAAAGATACTGAAAGTATGTTTATTTTTCTGGTACTAAAAGTATCTGAAAGTACCTTCAAAGACTCCTGAAAGTGCAATTAACCTTCATCTGCTCCTACCCACCTGAAATTTGCATAAATTATCGTAGTTGTTCTGATGTCAGAATAGAGGAGCCTCCCTGTGGACACCTCCCAGTCCCTTCACGATGGTAGAATCATTTTGGTATCTAAATGTCATCTGCTGAAAACCCATTACAGTGATTTTGGGTGCCATTCCTGGTCATGCAAATCACACAGAGCATCCTAAAGAACGTGCCTGATGTTTTTTCCTCAGGGCTGGGAGGCACAGGGATGACACAGGAGTAGATGCCATCTGCAGCTACCAGGACAGTGCCAGCCTGGCCAGGTTTGACAGGGAACAGGTTTATCAGGAGCTGAGCACCATGACAGAGGGTGTCACCAAACTGGGGCACTACAGACTGGACCAGAACAGCCTGTATGTCAATGGTGAGTACCCATGAGTAGATCATGATTTTGGGATCTCTGGGAGATCACTCTTCTTTTAGGATCTCTTGGAGGTCACTCCCCATCACTCCACTGGGGCTGGAGCGCTGAGGAACCCTTTGGTTGGTTGGTTTTCTGTAGGTTTTGACGCTGTGGCAAAACCAATCCAGCAGGATCTTGCCACTCTAGAAGCATCTCCAACCCTTAAATCATACAAATCCCTGGAGAATTTACTTCTTATATCATATAATCTAAGCAGGACCGTACATATATTGTTTTTATGGTGTGGATAGATCTGGTGTAAAAATAAATACCCTCTGCTTTTTCTATTTAGGTTTTCCCCTCACAGAAACCACCAGAAAGCCTGTCTTTGTTGAGGCTCCAGGCAAAAAAGGCTACAGGCTGAGCTTTAGAATAGTCAATGAAAATCTAACCAACCCAGACCCTCAGTCTCCAGAGTACAAAGCAGCAGTGGAAAGCATCGCTAACAAGGTGAGGACCTGCAGCTCAAATACCATCCTGTTTGGTCAATTTTTTGCCACAGTTTTACATCTTTAATTTAAACTAAACCAAAAATAAATAAAAATCAACATTTAGGAACAAAAATTTTTAGAATCTGAAAGATGAGATTGACCCAGCGAATCCTGGGAATCTGGATGCAGAAATCATCTCCAGCCAAAGGCACGGAGTGTGAAAATCAGGAGGTTTGGGTGCTCTGTCAAATGCACAGGGACTCAGCATTTCAGCCCCATCTCCAGCAGGGTTTGCAAATCCCTGCCAGCTTGGGGGTCAACACATCCAGAACTCACAGCTGAGAATCCAGCACGTTCCCTTCCCTTCAGCAGCAACCCCAGCCTACCAGGCTGATGACGCCCTAATTCGGCTCTTCAGATGAAACCGTAACACTCTGGACTTCCAGTCCTGGGTGTGTGAGGTGTGCAGGGAGTTGACAGCTGCCACTCAGCAGACTGGGCTCTTTAACGCTGGCAGCTTGCTCAGATAAGGCAGGAAGATCTGCCAGGCTGGCAGTCAGATTCCATCACCAGAAGGCACGTTGCAAAGTCGAGACCAACTCCCATGAAATCCAACCAGGAAAAAAAAAACCAACCAACCGAAAAAAAAACCGCCCAAAGCCTGGGCTTTCTCCAGCATTCAAGTCCCTCCTGCTGGCCTGAAGCACCTTGCAGAGTGCCCAGCGCTCATTAATATTTACCGTGACGTTTGTCTTGCAGATGAATCAGCTGTACCGGCAGAGCCACCTGCGGGACCAGTTCCTGAGCTGCAACATCACCCGCCTGAGGTCTGGGATGTGAGCTGAGTGTGGCTGAAGGGTTGCCACACCCTGGCACCCTTCCCCCTGTGCCCAAGTGCCATTGTCCCCTGTGGAAATCCTCCCCTTCCCTCTCATGTCGGAAATTTATGCCCTAAGAAGTCATTTCTAGGCTTCATCTGTCAGTTTGAGGTTTTTTCTGGCTTGTTGTAAACTGATGTTTTCCTCAGTCTCAGTCAGGCACTCTCAGGTTGCTGAGCATCCCAGAAATTACTGATTCCCATCCTCTTAATGGGAACTGATGGTCCTGTGACCTCTGCACTCCCCCCTCTTCACTTGAGGCTTTACAAGGCTTTAAAAGTGAGCTTCAGGTATAGCTGTAGTGTCCAGCTCTGGGTGGGAAGAGGCTTGGACAAGGGACCCTCCCAGAGCTTTTAAAACCCCCAAACTGCTGACCTGTTCGTGCAGTAAAGCCTAAGTTCACAGAGAGAACAGGTAATATTTCCTTTGCTGTCCCTGTCCAAGTCAAACCCCCAAACCAACCCATTCCCACGTCGTTTTTCCGCCCCGTTACTTTCAAACCCAGCACTCGGGAGGAGCAGGAACCCCTCAGCAAACTCCTTCCCACGAGAATTTTTCTGATCATCAGCCTCTTTAGCACAGAACCTCTGTCCCTCTGCCCACAGGGCTGGATCCATAGTGGTCGACTGCCAGTGCTTCTTCCAGCCTGAACCCAACATCAACAGGGCCGTGGTTGAAAGGACCTTCCAGGATGGGACTTCCAATGAAACTGGACTGTGGCTGGGGAGCAGCTACAGCCTGCAGGAATTCTCAGTGGACAGTATGTAGAGCTCAAATCTCTCTCCACCCAGTCACCTCCCTTTACCACGGAATGCTCAGAATTCCCCGATTTCTGGCCTGTCAGAGCGGAAATAAATGTGGTTTTCAGTTGAATCGCTGAGCTCAGCTACAAGTTGGGCCATTCAGACATTTAGTCTGGCTCAGTGTAGCCCTTCAGTCTTCAGTGGCTTAAGGTCTTGTCATGATAAGTTAATGATAAGTTATTATCATAACTTATCAATAATGAGTTGTTACTCAAGATTGAGGTGTTATCCAGTATTAAGGTGTTATTCAATATTAAGGTGTAATTCTATTTTAAGATGTTATTCAATTTTAAGGCATTATTCTATTTTAAGATGTTACTCATTATTAAGGTGTTATTCAGAATTAAATAATTAGAAAAGGAAGTGGCAACTACTCATCAGAACTTCGACCATTTAGAGATAAACGGACTTTCAGGGTGTTTTATCCAACGTACAGCATCCCAAATAGAAGAGTGGCTGAAGGACTGATTGGGAATTTCCTGTCAGAGCCCAGTTAAATTCAGTTCTGTTAATCTAAGACCAGTGAAAAGTCTTTGGTGGAAGAGCCCCGGTTTCTCTCTGCCGGAATTCAGACTGACTTTTTCCCCCTCCGTTTCCAGCCTTGGAATTAGCCATCGAGGCGGCAACTTACAAAACACCCCTCAAGTCCGGGAAGGAAAACTTCGGCTTGAATTTCCGGATCTCCAACCTGCCCTTCTCGCCGCAGCTGCGGGACCCCGGCTCACGCGTGTACCAAGCGAACAAGGAGAGGATCGAGAAAGAGGTGAGATGAGCAGCCGTGGCTCGAGCTCCCTGCCCGAAGGATGAGTTAAACTGACCCCCGTTTTCATCCCCTGTTTCGTTTCTCCCACCAGCTCGATGTGTTCGGGACCAGCCGCCTGAAGGAGCACTTCGCCGGCTGTACCGTGGAGAGTTTTGGGTGAGTCCTGCTTGGAGGTGGCTTTTCCTTGCGCCCCAAAGAGCAGCCCGGGAGGGCATTCAGGGTCACGGCAGGGTGTTCACGCCTCACCGACGGCCTTTGTGCTCCCGATGACACACAGGAGGCACCTTCATTGAGGTTCTTCTCTTGCCACAAAAGGTTTCTGTCCCAAGGGGAGGTGGTTTTGTTTCCGTGCTTGCAAAGCGTAAACAGTTCCGGAGGAGAACAAACACGTTTCTTTCTCTTATTTCAAGTACTCAAGCACACTGAAATTCCACCGACACACATCAGCAAAGCGATCAGCGGGACTGACCCCGCCCGGGGACAGGATCTGCCTGTGTTGTGTCTCCTCCAACACCTCTTTGGAGGAACAAAGCAGCCGAGTTGATTTACCTCTTAGAAATGGGGATTAACTCAGTGGGTGGTTTCACGAGGCTGCAAGAGCTCCTGTCTCTTCTGGAATAAACTCAAAAAGTGATCCCTTTGCTAATAAAACACTGCTGAGACATCTGCAAACCTGAATCCCCTGCTCAGCTCTGCTTCCTCCTCTCTCCCCCACAATGACTCTTGTGACTGTCACCCTCCAGGCCTGTCCATGGGAAAGGATACACAGATGTCTTCTCCATCTGCAAGTTCACCCTGGATCCCCTGTCAGGGACTTTACAAAAGCAAGAGGTGTTTGAGGAGCTGAAACAACTGACCCAGGGGTTCACCAAGCTGGGCCCCAGCTACGAGCTGGAGGAGCAGAGCCTGGTCGTTGAAGGTGAGAGCTCTGCAGGGACATTTGGGGGATTCTTCTTGGGTTTAATCAGCTCCAGAGGCTTCTGTTTCTCATCTGTCCCCACTCTTTTTTTTTTTTTTTTCCCAGGTTATTCTCCACTCAAGACAGATGAACCGGAGCCCAAAAGATCTGGTAAGTGCTTTTTGGGAGGGATTGACCCTACAGCCACTGAAGACTTGAACTAGGATAAATTAGCATTACATGCCTTGAAATTGAGGCTGGACCCTTGAAATGGAGACCATACCCATGGAAGAGACCCAAAATCTAGGCCTCTTGGTAGGTTGGCAGCAAACAGTGGGTACCACCAGAGCCAGCCAGGCTGAGGAGATGAAGGACAGGCAAAACCAATCCAATTTGGGAAGCTGGTTTAAAGCTCTGGCATCAATAAATGTTTATAACTGCAGTATTTATAAAAAAAATAAAATCTAACCCCCCCCCAGATATGGTGGTGTAAGCACAGCCACCACCCCAGAACCAACAGCAAGCAGGAGAAAGAAAAAAAGTCCTCTGAAGTGTTGCTTTTTTTGGTGCACCACAAACACACTGGCAAAACAACTACAGCTTTTGCTGCCACCCTTAGCCCTGTCCCCTTCCCCAAAAGAAGCAGCTAAGAGAGAACTTTGTCCCTCTGAACATCCCTGAAGTGTCACATTTAGAGTGGTCGATCCTCAGACTCCATTTTATCCAAGTTCCTGTCATTTGGCCTCAGCGCTGTTAAACTTTGCCAGGGTGAGACTTCCTGCTCTGAATCCCCTGTGGACGAGTCCAAAACCCTGATGTGCCCTTATTTTTCCCTTTGCAGAGCTTCAGTTCTGGGCCATCATCCTCATCTGCGTTTTCACCCTGCTTGGCTTCGTCCTCCTCCTCTTCTTATGCTTCCTGGTAAGTGTCCCCTTTGCTGTCCCACCTGTCCCTGGGCTCCAGCAGTGCCCAGACACCTGGAGCCTCACAGGAGGGACATTCCCATTCCCAAGAATCCCAGTGGGAACAGTATTTAACCCCCCCAACAGCAAACGAGGTGCCAAATCCTGTTGTTACCGCCGGCTCTTCCCGGGGCTTTGAGCACAGGAGAGGATGGGGAAGGGAATTTCTAGCCAGCTGAGAAGATTTCTAGGAAAGGGAGCAGGATCACCTTTCTAGAAAAGCAGCAGGGTCGTGGCTGAGCTCGAGTGTTTTTTGCAGAGAGAAAAACAGCAACCCAAAGGTGAGGGCGAGCCCAAGATGACAGGTGGAATTTAGGGCATGCCCTGCAGCACTTCTTAAAACCTCTTCCCTCTTCAGTATCTGCAGAACGATCGGGTTACAGGCAAGGGAGGGCCAGAGACAACGTGTTTAGTGACCACACCTAGAATTTCGTACTCAGTGCTCTTAACCTGCAGGTTTTGCAGCCTGGCAGGGCCAAACTCCAGCTGCAAATCCTTGGAAAAGGCAGGGAAAACCCCCCTCTTCCCATCTCTGGGGGGTGGTTTGATGGGCATCAAAATCTTACCAGCACAGTTTAAAAAGCAGCTGTTTGCTTTGCAGCAGCTGAAGGGAAGAGCTAAATCTGCAGAGAGGAAGAATTGCTGTCCTGAGAGGTTCAGGAGTGACAATTCCAGCCAGGGAGATTTAGGAGAGGAAAAACCTCCATCTCAGAGCTGGGGGTTGTGCCAGTGTCATCCTCACAGCTTTGGACAAACCTCTCATTCCCCAAGTGGTTTGGAGGCGTTCTGAGGGTGGGCAAAGCACAGATTCCTATTTTTGCCATTCATTTTGTCCTTTTCCCTCCAGGTCATCTCTTGCTTGAGGAGAAAGTCCCACCTGTACCAGGTCCAGCAAGGCTTGTACGGGTTGTACTTCCCACACCTGAGCACAGGAAAAGTGCATTGACAGAGGAAGTCGGGTCCTCACAGACCCGTTTGCCCACTGATGAAGGAAAGATATTTATAAATACTAGAGAAATGTTTCTTTAATAAATTATTTTCAGCGTTTTCCTCTCATCTTGAGACGGATCTTTGCACTATTGCCAGAATTTATTTTCATACTACAGGAAACTGCCAACAATGCAGATGCTGAGGAAAGTGGTTTTTTTTTAAAGCACTGCAGTGTTTTGTACTATGGCACAACCAGCAGAAAATAAAGACCACAAAAAGGTCAAATTCTCCTCTTAAAGAGCTGCAGTTTGCAAAGCCCTTCAGTGTTAACGTCAGTTTTCTGAAAAAGGCTTAAAATTATACTAATTTATAGATTTTTGGGGACTGACTGTTGTAGCCTTAGAAATTTCACCTAGATTTTAGCTTTATGTCACGACTTAGCTTTTGAAATGTAAATACCTTAAATTAACTACACTGTTTCGTATCTTAAATTAATTAAAATATTTCTATTTATAATTATGACAAGAGATGATGTGCAGATGCATTGTTAAATCTGAGCGGGGCACGGCCAGGCCGTGCCTTTGGTGATTGATTCCAGTTGAATAAATGCCACATTTACTGCCACAAAGTCGTTATTTCCTCTGTGTCGACGCTTTTCACCCCAAATCACAAGTTGTGCCCTGTGGAAATCCCTGTGGGGTTTTGCTCCTTGGTTGTCAGCCCAGAGCGTGGGGGCTGATTATGAGACCAGGACCTTCTTCTGCCCCTCCAGCTCATCCCAGCCAGACAGAATCACCCCAAAATTCTCATTTTTTTGCCCCAGCTCTCTGCAGGAGACAGAGCTGATCTCTGTTTAATTATATGATACTACATTAGATGAGCTCTCCCCTGAAAGTGAAAGCACTGGAATTAATGAAACCACTGTTAGTCGTTAATCCTCCCACTCCAGGCAACCAAACTGACTTTTGGGCTTTCAAAGCGAAGCTCAGGTTGGACCAGTTTGTTCCCCTGGCTCAGTTTCCTCCCCAGAGGATTAGAAACCTGTTTGCCCCAATCAAACAAAGGCTTTCAAGCCCCAATTGTTGTCGGCAAACATCAGATTAAAATGCCTGCAGAGCTGCTTGCAAAACATCTCCCCGGGTGTCCTGTCACCCAGGGTGTCCTGGCTGGAGCTGCCACCGTGTGACAGGAGCTCTGGGAGTGGGAAGAACATCCCAGCTCGGGGTCTGACCATAGCACTGGGTCTAATCATAGAATCCTGCAATATCCTGAGCTGGGAGGGACCCACAAGGATCATCCAGCCCAACCCCTGTCCCTGCCCAGGACACCCCAACAATCCCCCCCTGTCCCTCAGAGCGTTGTCCAAACGCTCCTGGAGCTCTGGCAGCCTTGGGGCCGTGCCCACTGCCCTGGGGAGCCTGGGCAGTGCCCACCACCCTCTGGGGGAAGAACCTTTCCCTGAGATCCATCCCAACCCCCCTGGCACATCTTTCTGCCCTTAGAGCACCAGCTCTCCTGCCTTGGCAGCCCTGGGAAACCCCCTGGACATTCATCCAACTGTCTCTGCTGCACCTCTGTCTCCTTCACCCTGGTTCCCCTCTCACCCCAGAGTTTCTTACTCCCAAAAACACACACGTGGTGCCACAGGCTGTGGAAATGTGCCACTGAGCACTGGGGGAGGAAGGGGCTGTTTTTTGGACCTGTTTGGTAGATATTCTGAATTTTCTTTTGTTCACCACGGCCATGGGGGAAGAACTGCCCTTCATCGACACGAGCCACGTCACCTCTTCCCACAGGATCTTCCCAGGATTTGCTGGGACCAGAGGAAAGGCCCAGCACACCCAGCAGGGCAGAGCTGGCACCACTGCCCAGCTCAGGGACAAAAGGGAAGGCAGAAAATCCAACACTTTCCCAGGGGAGCTCTGGGAAGAACTCCAGGCCCAGGATAAACTGGGAGCACATGGAGCTGATCTAACGCAGAAATGATGCAACACAGCAGCACCCAGCTCTGCCTGACCTGCTTGTGGGGATCCAAAGAGCCAAGGAAACCTTCCCATGAGACCCCATTTCCCTAAGGAATTGTTCAGACATACCTTTCTGCAGGAACATGCCAAACACCCGCCCTGGCACCAGCAACTCCCTGGCACACCAGGCTGTGCCAGCTGCCTCCAACCCCACACACACCTCTGCCAGCACGGGCAGGGAGTCAAACCCCAACCCCCAAAATTAAGAGCCAAAACTGCAGCTGGAAGGGGCACCAAGAGGGAGGGGGAAACCTCTTGGAGCTCCCTGCCTGGTGTTGCAGTGAGCTCCAAGTTATGGCTGGACACCATGCCACGCTGGCTGTGGGGCTCAGCAGTGACACAGGTGGCTCAGCCTGCCACCCTCAGTGGGTGAAGAGGCTCAGCTGGATCTCAGGAATGTGCCCCAGAGCCGGTTCCATCCTGCAGATCCTCCCTGCACAGTCACTCCCCCAGCACAACCTTTGCCTTTACTGCCCCTCTTCCCCTGCGGATGCACCAGGGCTCGTTCCTAAGCTTGTCTATCCTTGTATTTGTCCTCATTCCACTCATCTCAGAGTCCCTGCTGCTACCAGGGTGTGAACTGGCATTTGGCAGCACCAGGATCACCTCTTCTCCCCTTCTGGACCTGCCTGGCACTGCCTTGGTAATCGCTGTCAAGTCAGACACAGTTTATCAATCTCCTTTTCAGCTCTTTAAACACTTCGTGCTGAACACTGGAAACAAGCCTGAAGTGCAGAGATAAGATTCAGCTGCCTCTCATCATTCTCCCCAGCAATTCCTCATCAATTTGGCTCTCAAAGTTAGGAAAATGCTCCATCTGCTTTGGAAACAGAGGCCAAAAAGCCCTTTGTGCAGCAAGGACACCCTTCAGGGACTCACACACTCAGACACCTCTGTAACCTCGTGTTCTCAGCACCATTTCCCAGCAGCAGAACTCCCTCCTGTTCCATCTTCCATGGGGAAAACAGGAACAACCTGAACTGCTTGTCCAGGGCAGGATCCAGACCACCCACCCCATCTCCCACCTGCTGGGATTTACAGCTCCCCAGGAAAGGGCACATCATTCCTGCTCCCCCTGCCCCTCAATTTCTCCACCACTAATTACATCTCATCAGTCTTTCCCCTGCCCTGCTCCGCTGGGAACCTCAGCCTGGGGCAGCCAGGAGAGCCCCAGGGTGCCCAGCCTGCCATTTAATTTGTGAAATGGCTGATTTATCAGCAAATGCATCATTTTGTCAGCACCAATCACTGAATTCTATTCCCCTTCCATCAGCCTGCAAGAAGCAAACACAAATTTCCCTCTGAGCCACTGCTGGGCCTTTGCACAAACTCACCCAGTCCACTCTGGTAAAAACACCAGATTTAGGGGCAGCAGGAGGAAGAAAATTAGGAAATTGCATTTTTATGCTTCACTTGGGAGTTTGCCCAAAGCACCCATGAAAGGAGCGCAGAGGCAATACAAGGTTTTAGCACTTGCTGGGGCTTCCCTGTTGGAAAAGCAGCTGGATCTGTGCTACAAACAGCCAGACAGTGACCACAGCACACAGGTCCTATGGCCTGGTGTCACCTGGGTGGGTTTGGTGTCGCCTGGGTGGGTTTGGTGCCGCCTACACGCTGCTCAAACAGCCTTGGGAGTCCCGGTGGGACTGACCTTGCTCAGGGCACAGAGGTAGAAAATCCCATCCCTGGGGCTGGAGGTGCCTTCCCTGCTCTGTCACCACCCCTTCCCAGCCTACCTTACCGGGTCTGAAGAACCTCCCAGCAGTGCAGGGCCTGGAGCCCACCTGGGGCACCATCACCACCCCACCTTCTCCTGCAGGTGCAGACAGAGCCAGGACCTGCCCCAGCAAGGCACGTCTGGGTCCTTTTTGGGGCAGGGCAGAGGTGCCTGGTGAGACCCCCCCAGCACAGGGTCTGTTGCCAGGGCAGGGGTTCCATTGGCATCACCTCAGAGCTGGTGATGTCACAGCTCCCTTTGTGACATTCCTCCCAATCCCACGGGTGATGGAACCCCATGGAATGTGTCCCCTCCCCCTGGGCAGGTTTGGGATGGATCTCAGGGAAAGGTTCTTCCCCCAGAGGGTGGTGGGCACTGCCCAGGCTCCCCAGGGCAGTGGGCACGGCCCCAAGGCTGCCAGAGCTCCAGGAGCGTTTGGACAACGCTCTGAGGGACAGGGGGGGATTGTTGGGGTGTCCTGGGCAGGGCCAGGAGTTGCGCTGGATGATCCTTGGGAGACCCAGCCAGCTCAGGACATCCTGTGATTTGCTGATCACCCTCTCTTCTCCTCAGAAGTATGGTTATATAAATAATGTATATTTGTATATAAAATGAGACATAAAATATATATTTATATATCAAGTGATATAAATTGTATAATATGAACGATATAATACATAAAATATATAAATGTATACAAATAAATATATAATGTATATATAGTATACGTGACCATATAAAGACATAAATATGAAATAATGATATTAATTTAAATAATTATGGATATTAATTTAATTAAATAAATTGATAAAATTATATACACATATATTTATATAAATAAATGCATTAGATATAAATATATAAAATAATAAAAATTATATAATATATAAAATATATAAATGTATACAAATAAATATATAATGTGTATATAGTACACATGAGTATATAAATATATAAATATAAAATGATAATAATTTAAATAATTATGATTATTACTTTAATTAAATACATAGAGAAAATTATAAAAATATATATTTATATAAATAAATGTATTCTATATAAATATATAAAATAATATAAATCTTTAAAATAATTTACATAATGCATAAAGTGACAAAAATGCATATTTGTGAATTAATCACCTAACAGCACATCACAGGCTCAGGGCCCACAGGGCAACCCTCACGAGCCCAGTGCTGGAACCTTGACACAGCAAACCCCCCCGGGACCCCTCTAAAACCGGGATGTAAAAACCCCCTCATCCTCCCGTCTGCGGGAAGGAACGGCCCAGGAGGAAAGGGCCGGTGTGATTTTTGCGGTAATTCAGCGGAAAGTATTTTTCTGCCGTAATCTCCCTCTCCCGCCAGGTTTGTTCTTGCTGTGTGAAAGAAATGCGCCGAGTGTGGGAGGTGTGAACTAATGTTACCGCACCGGGAAGGTGGTGACGACCGGAGATCTCACAATGATGTACAGCAGGCTCCCTGATCAGCGGGGTGTGAGCAAGAACAGTGGAAAAAATAAAGGGACATAATCGGTCTTTTAAGAAAAAAAACCCCAAAGCAAAGAGCTGTGAGACAACCTCGTCAGCAAATGCTATTTAAGAGCACAGACATTCACCTCCTCTCGCCTGGGGCAAGTGTTAACCTTTAAATGCTGCTTTTCCGCTCCCTTCCCTTTCACTCGTGTGTTTTTTTTTTTCCTCCTCCCGCTCCCCACTTGCCGAAATCTCCCGTGTTTCCCCAGCGAGAGGCTGTGGCTGTGCTGCTGTGCCGTGACACACCGTGTCACCACTCCATCCACAGCCACCACCCCCATCCCTGCGCTGCAAAATCTCTTCAGGGGCAAAAAAAGAGCAGCCAAAACCTCTCTGTGGCGGCACCCAGGACTTGGCAATCAGCCTCGTTTCTTGCCACCCCCGGGCCAGATTTCCTGGGAGGGTGGGTGGAGCTGAACCCTCCCGGAGGAGCTGGCCACGAGCATCACCTTGGCTGTCCGATTGTTGCAGATTTCTCCATGCTCAGAGGCCGTCTCCCTGCTTGGGAAGTGTTTTTGCAGCTGCAGGAAGGGCCCACCAGTGTGACAATCCCAGCGCTGAGTCCAGTGGGAGGTTTCTGAGGGAGAAACTCTTGTTTTTGAGAAGACCAAAAAGTGAGCTGGGACAGGGGAAATGCAGCTCCCTCATTTCCAGGCAGCATCTCCTGGTAGCTGGTGGGGAGGGGAAATGGCCTTGCAGGGAGAAGGAGCACAAAGAATTACTTTAATATTCCTGATACCACATCACACCTTCACTCCAAGCTGCACTCCCAGTGTGTCAGATCAGGGGGCTGAAGGCTGGACACGGGGTGGAGGAAGATCCCTGCCTGCAGAACACGGAATGCACCTCCCAGTCAGGCTCCAGCCCCAGCTGGGGGTGGCTGATGGCAGCCCCTGCCCCAATCTTGCACCCCCCAGAGCATCCCAGTGCGGGTAAATGGATGTGCCTTTGCACATCCTTTGCCTGGTTTAAAGTAGAGCAGGCTGAGGCTGAGCTGCCAGCACAGCTCCTCTGGTTGTGCCTCACCCTGCACCCCTTGGTGCAGCTCCTTTATACCAGGCTCATGGCCAGAGGCTGCAACGAGGGCCTGAGCTCAGGGGAGGAAGAGCAGGTGCCTTGGGAAGGGGCAGAAAGGGAGGAGAATCCCTGAGACAGAGAAAAAAAAACCCACCACTGTTTCCTGAGGGAGAACTGAGGGTGAGGAAGGGGCTGTGAAACCTCCCCTCAGGCAAGGAGGCATCACTGTGGGTGCCCACAGCTCCTCGTGCTCTGACTGCCTCACTCTGGGCACTCAGCTCTGTGTTTCTTCTCTTTAAAAAGGTAACAAGAGGCGTTTTTAAATCAAAACCCTTTAAACTCCCGACGTTGCAGCCTCTGCTTCGAAGGCATTAAGAACTGAAATAGGTTTTTTCTGATGAAAGTGACTCTGACTCATTAAGAGCTTTCAACTGCTGCTCTACTGCCAAGTGCCCCAGAAAATGAGGAGAGGAAGCTCCTTGTTCTCTCCTGAGGAGACTCAGCTCTTGTCACCAAACGTCCCCAAAGACTCCTGAGACCCTCTCAATGAAGCCCCTCCCCCGCTCTTTAGGATCTGGGTCAAAAAGATTATAAGAAACCTAAATAACTTAAATCTTCCCACTTAGCCCACATTTCACAGCCCCAGAGAGGGCAGAGCTTTAGTATTTGCAGCCCAAATCCAGCTCAGCTTCTCCAGCTTTGGCAGCAGAGGCAGAAGAGCACAGCCCTGGGAGTGGCACCTGGGCTTGGATTTAGGCTAAGAACTAAAATCCAACCCACTGAGGGTTTACAGGAGGTGAATTCCCCCCTTCCCCAGATGTCCAGGCTGTGGGTGTGTGGCCAGTGAGATGCTCTGAGCACCAGCTGCCTCCCCCCACAGCTCCCAGCTCAGCCCCTCCTGCGGTGCAGTGACATCAACAAACATCCTCTGCATCCTCAGAGCATCACCAGCATCCTCAGAGCATCAGCAGCACCCTCCAAGCACCGAGAAAGTGGCTTATTTTAAAGGAAAGCTCCCAAATTCTATCCAGCTGGGTAGGGAGAGTCCATAGATGGGGGCTCAGGAGCCTCAAGCCCTGTGGTTGTGCTGCAAATATAATTAATCCTCTTGTGACAAATACGAGGCCACCCAGCACTCTGCAGCTGGTTTTGTGTTGCTGTGCAGTTGTTCAGAATTTTAGGGCCACTGTGGGGCTCAAACAGGTCCTTCAATTCACCCCCCACACCTGGGGCACAAGCTGTGGGCAGATCACACTCAAATTTCACAGTGGTGTTCACCAAAAACTGCAACATTGGTTTCCCTGTTTCTTCAAGGCATGAAATAAATAATGCAACAGCACTTCTATTCCCTTCTGGATTTTGTGTTTTGCTGTTCCTTTCCCTCCTCGTTTTCAAGCTTTTTTTTTTTATTCCCACTGCTTTCAAACACTGAGCAATTCAGGAAGATTATTTATGCCAGCAGGAAAAATGCTGAGACAACGAGGAAAATTGCCCTGGGTTAGACAAAATAAGAAAGTTTTGCTATAACTTGTGCATTAATGGACCCGGGTCACATAGAGGATGAATCCCTGGTGCCCTCAGACATGTCTCACATTCCCATTTGGTCCAGAAGGAGCTTAACAAAGACAGACAATTACAGTAGGAATTAATTGAATAATCCCATCCAGCTCCTGGCAAAACATTCCCTAGAAAGGTTATTTTATCTTGAATCATCCCCACCCCTCCCTCCCCAAATTTGCCAAGCAAATTACGGTAAAGAGATTCTCCTCCTCTTTCATTTTGGCTACAGAAATAAATAGGTGCAACTTCAAACCTAAACCCTTGACGTTTTTTGGGGGGGTGGAGGGAGGGAAATGCTGACAACGTGAAAACCGTTATCAGCTCATGTGGCTTTCACCTGCCAGGGAGGAAAAAGAAAATTCCCTCAGCAGCTGTAGTTGCTGATGAGCAGGAAAACTGCCCAGGAGGGATTTCCCTGTCCTTTAACCGGAGTGCAAAGAGTGCAGAGGCAGCACATCTGGAGCTGGGGGTGACCAGGAGGCCACATCTGGATTGCTGCACTGACATCCTGTGGCTGAATTCCGTAGGAAATCTGGGGGGGGGATCAAGAAAACCCTGATTTTTTTCCTCTGATCTCTTCCAGAGCCAGAGCCACGAGTCTGTGTCACCACTGAATATTCAGGGTGTGGAAACCCAGCAGAGGGGTCAGAGCGTGGAATTGTAGAATCATGGAACATCCTGAGCCGTGATCCACAAGGACCATCCATTCCAAGGATCATCCAGCCCTGCCCAGCACATCCCAATGATCCAAACACTCCTTGTCCAAACGCTCCTGGAGCTCTGGCAGCCTTGGGGCCGTGCCCACTGCCCTGGGGAGCCTGGGCAGTGCCCACCACCCTCTGGGGGAAGAACCTTTCCCTGAGATCCATCCCAACCCCCCTGGCACAGAGCAGAGATCTGGGAAAAATCCAAGCAGGGGAAGGGGTCTCAAATTTCTAACAACCAGAGCCTCCTCTCCTGTGCTTGGTGTCCCACCCTCTCACGCACAGATGTGGCTGACAGGGCTCTTCCCTCCTGTCTGGGGGGATGTGGACACACAGAAACAACCACCAAGCTCTTCGCACCACAGTGCAGCTGGTTTCATCTGCAGGCAAGAAATCGTCTGTCAGGCTTCTCCTTTCCCTCCCCCCAGGGCTGCAGATGACACCATGACCCAGCTGGACATCCAAAAAGCTGAGTTTTGTGTGGCCAAAGCAGCACCTGCACATGGAAGGGTTGGAAGGGACCTTAAAGATGATCTGAATCCAACCTCCCCCCCTGCCGTGGGCACCTGATAAGAGCCCTCCACACCTTTCTGAGCATTCCAGCTGTGCCCCAGATGTGATGGAGGGTGTTGATCTCTGCAGGAACCAGGGCTGAGCCAGCCACCAGAGCTCTGGATCCGTGGAAAGAGAGGGATAGAACAGCAGCACAGGAATAGCAGGCAACGTCCAGGTTTAACCCAGCACAGTAAGACTTGAGTTCTGGGGAATTTGGGGAATTTCAGCCAGAAACGTGACATTTTGTGGGGTTCTAGGAAGGCTTGGACCACACTTTAGTCCAAGCTGATTGTTGCAGCCATCACTCAGCGAAGGAGTTGGGCAGAAAGAAGCAGAAATAAAGACACCACAACCCCGAGTGATGTGTGGGAAGTGGAGCTCAGCACCCTGCTCTGCCACAGCCTGAAAAATCAGGGGGGCATGAAAATCCTGCCCTGTTTTCCTGGTGGTATTTCACAAACATGTTTCTCCAACACCCTTCCTGTTAGAACCAGTGTGATTAAACTGGAAGGCTCTTATAGGATGGGAAAAGGGAAACTCAGCTTGGGGCTGAGAAACGTTATTCAAAGAACATCCAACCCAACAATGCAAGAAATGCCACTGTACTAAAAACACAGCAGTTTAACAACAAGCCTTTCCCCAAGCCGGATTCAGGTGTGAAATTAGAGTAAT
This sequence comes from Empidonax traillii, assembly GCF_003031625.1. Classification (NCBI taxonomy): domain Eukaryota; kingdom Metazoa; phylum Chordata; class Aves; order Passeriformes; family Tyrannidae; genus Empidonax; species Empidonax traillii. Next base: position 99,816 of record NW_020956722.1, on the reverse strand, counting down.
TATTTAGATTTAATACTCATTCATCATGAGCCCTATACATCAGCATTGCAGAACAAAACCAAAGCTGCACGAAAACCAGTCATTTCTTCCACTGAAGACACTACTTTTTCACTTGCATCTACAGCCATACCAGTAAAGTCTCCATGAGAGCCCTTGACTTTTAGGCTGCTCAGAATCAGAAAAATTTAGAGGCAAATGCCAAAACAAGAAAAATCCCCAGTTGAGCCTCTCAGCTCCCTGACAAATGCTAAAGTCCCCTGGTCTCCTGTGTGAGTGGGGGACATGATGCAGTTCCTTTCACAGCTGATCAACACTGCTAATTGTATATGGTTTGGAACCTTCCCTTCTAATTATTTTATAATTGTGGAAATATAACCAAGATTCAATTTAAAACAGACTTTTGGAGCAGCATTGCCCTTACAGGTGCAACCAGGGGCCCCAGAGCCTGTCACAGGGTCCTCTGAGGGCAGCATCTCTTTCCAGAAGTCGCTGCCTAACTTTTCCTACCTCAGTAATGATTCAGTTTGGGTCCTGAAGGTCACCATTAACTCATGCTCTTAAGGGAAGCCCCTGTAGTCATTTCTCTGCCTAAGTGTGACACACAGAGCCTGAAACGTGTGAGATTTGTCGGGGGTGGGGGTTCGGGAGTTTAGCAGCGGACAGAGAAATTTGCTTTTGGGAGGCACAGGGATGGAGGAGCATTTGGATCAGACTTTGGCTCCACCCAGCTTGTGTCCAAAGCTGGTGGATGCTTTCCAAAAACCTGTGAGAGCAGCAGCTGAGCTGAGCCTGCCGAGCTTTGGGGCGTCCTAAGCCTCATCACCCCTCAGTGTCCAGTTGCTCCCGACAGGCTAATCCTCCCTGAAATACTGTTTTGCCCTCATTTACATCCATGTTACCACCCTATCCTGTGGCAATAATTTGTCTGGTTTAACCACGTGCTGCATAAAAAAAGAAAAAAAAAAAAGTACATCCTTTGGCTTTTGTTTTTAAAGCCTCTGCCCACTTTCACTCGTTCTGCGTTGTGGAAACCAGTGAGCAATTTTCCCCTGCTCAGGTTCTGCAGCTCTCCCACTGATGCATATTTAGATAACTGTAACATGTCCCTTTCTTCTTTCCCATTCTGGCAGACAGATTAAAAAAAAAAACACTACAACAGTTTTCCAAAGAGATAGAAACAAGAAATATTTTCCTTGTCTTCCCCTCTTAAAACACACAGAGGGTTTTTTTTTTAATTGTATAACACTCAGCCCAGTAATTAGCAGCTTGAAAACTGTATGAGATGACTCTGGAACAAAGACTAGATAAAGAATTAACTTCTAAGCCTCAGCAGGAGAAGAAACAGGTCAGCTCACAGGCAAGGCTCACAGCCACCATCACCTGAAACAACCAGTACAATGATGACTCTTCTCTGAGGATGTTATTAAATGGGGGATTTGGGGATGGGAGAACGGATAGAGATGGCTGGATCTCCCCTCAGGTAGGAAACTCTCCAGGACAAGGAGAAATTCAGGTGTGGAGGGAGAGGAAACACCTTCCCTGTGTGGGTCTCCTCTGGGTGAGCGACCCTGGAGGGGAGGAAAAGCCAAACCTGGAGCAAGAGAAGGATGGTGAAGGTTTTTAAGGAGGTGTGAGCTGAGCCAGCTGTGGGGCCAGGGCTGGCTCATTGCACACTCTTTCCTCCTCTCCTGCTGCTTTTCCTGCTGCTGTCCCACCCCTCCTCTCCCTCCACGGGGGCCCAACAGCTCCCACTGCCACGAACCCCAGCTCCAACCCTTGTTTGGCTCTTGGTTTGTGCAACAGCAGGGACACAGCAAACAGGAAATGTTACTCACTGCTGCATCATTTTCAGACCAGCTCTGCCTGCTCCCCACAAAAACACACCTTTGGGTAGCTGCAGGTTTAAATCTCTCAGGGCTGTCTCTCCCAGGCAGCAGGCACAGCAGGGTGAGGAAGCACAGAAGGATTAGGAGATACAAAGAGTTTAGGAGGTGCAGCAGGGTTAGGAGGTACAGTAGGATTGGGAAGTACATCAGGGTTAAGAAGTACAGCAGGGTTAGGATATACAGCAGGCTTAGGAGAGGCAGCAGGATTAGGATGTACAGCAGGGTTAGGGGTAGAGCAGGAAGAGAAGGTACAGCAGGGTTAGGAGGGGCAATAGAATCAGGATGTACAGCAGGATTAGGAAGAACACCAGGATTAGGAGGTGCAAAAAGGTTAGGAAGTGCAGCAGGAATAGTAGGTACAGCAGGGTCAGGAAGTACAGCAGGACTGGGAGATACAACAAGGTTAGGGGGTACAGCAGAGTTAGGAAGTACAGCAGGGTTAGGAGGTACAACAAGGTTAGGAAATACAGCAGGGTTAGGGGTTACAGCAGGATTAGGGAGGTACAGCAGGGTTAGGGTCCTGGGGTACAGCAGGTACAGCAGGTCCTGGATGCCATCCCCTCCTTGCAAACACCAACCCTGCCCTCCAGAGCAGGCTGAGCTCCCTCACACCCCCTCAGGGGAACTGCTGCTCCCCGAAACTTCTGCAGCACAAGGAGCCAGCCCTGCCCAGCCCTGAGAAAAAAACTGCTCCTTTTCTCAGGCAGGGAGGAAAAACACATTTATGGGCAGAGGAATCAGGAAGGTGTGTGCCCCACAGCTCCCTTCATCTGTGCTCTTCACTGTGCCCTGTGCTGCTGCTGAGCAGGGCTTGGCTCCAGGGGGTGGATTTCTCCTGCTGGCTGTTCCCAGGGAGGGAATTTCAGAGTGGATTCAGTCCCAACAGACAGGCCAGGACAGTGTTGGCAGCTTGTGATAACACTTTTATTAGGAACCCTTTGATATCTCCCCAGCCCAGGTGACCCTTTGAACAGCCCTGCCCAGCCCTGAGAAAAGCCAGTCCTGCCAGTGATGGGGACGAGGCAAAATACTCCCTGAGCCCCCTCCTTGCTGTGGGCTGTCCCTCCCAGCTCTGAGGGGAAGAGAGGACAGAGGGAATGAGCCAGGAAATGGAACCACTTGTGGTTTCTTTTCATCTGAAAAGCATCACTGCGTGGAGTTTCACACCTGAGGAGCGGTTGCTGTGCTCTGGTTTCCCCTGGTGCCCCTGGGTACAGAAGAGCTGCCCCCTCATGCCCTGGCAGCCCTGAGCAGGAAGCTCTGCCCAGTTCTCTGCACCCCTCTCTGCACAGAAATGTGGGAGATGCACGTTCACAGAACCAGGGAATATCCTGAGCTGGGAGGGACCCCCAGGGATCATCCAGTCCCACTCCTGGCCTCGCCCAGGACACCCCAACAATCCCCCCCTGTCCCTCAGCGCGTTGTCCAAACGCTCCTGGAGCTCTGGCAGCCTTGGGGCCGTGCCCACTGCCCTGGGGAGCCTGGGCAGTGCCCACCACCCTTTGCTTATCGTCTGAAATGAAACCCCAACTAAATTAGAGGGAGTGGTCAACAGTATTTTATTATAGAATTAGAGTTCGTGCCCGTGTAGTGCTGTGGCATTTCACGGTCTTTTTTATCTATTCCAATGTTGAGCTAAAGAAAATCCTGAAATATTATATCACTACTTGGAAAATTATTTTCTTGTACCTTTATAATATCTAATTGGTTTTTAGTAAACACTGAAAAATATCTTCTGAAGGGGAAGAAATGAGGATATTTAGACAGCTCCAGTGTCTGTTTTATAGATGTTATGATACTGTTAAAAAGGCTTGCTGTCTTCTGTCCTAAAATTGCAGCTTCTTGCTCATGAGCACCTGTTTTAATTTTGGTATTTTAGGAACTGTCCTGCCTGTGTGTAAAGGGAAGCTTCTTAAACATATATGTTGTGCCCCACAGCTCCCTTCACCTGTGCTCTTTATTGTGCCCTGTGCTGCTGCTGAGCAGGGCTTGGCTCCAGGGGGTGGATTTCTCCTGCTGGCTGTTCCCGAGGAGGGAATTTCAGAGTGGATTCAGTCCCAACAGAGACAGGCCAGGCCAGCGTTGGCAGCTTGTGGAAACACTTTTATTAGGCACACTTTGATATCTCCCCAGCCCAGGTGACCCTTTGAACAGCTCAGGGCCCTCTTTTCCAAACCAATTTGAGGGCTTGTTCCATCCCACGGCAGGTAGTGTGGTTTGTCCTTTTACCTGGTCTTATCATTGCTGCAAGTCTTTCTTAGCTATAAAATTAGGTCAGTGCAGGCAGTGCAGCTTTGCTGTTATGAGGAATACCGTAGACTGCATGAAAATATGTGATTTGGGCACAGGAGAACAGTTTGGAGTTGCTTATTCACTTCGAGATGTCTTCTTCCATCAGATGGGGCTGATGGGATCATCAGGTTGGGCTCTGTTTGTCCATCATGCCAAAAAATGTTTGGGGCTGATGGGCCACAGCACCACCCAAACCACATCAGCCTCCTTTCCTTGGGAAAAAAAAAAAAAAGACAAAGCATGGAAGAACTAGAAGATACGAGGTTATAGCTATGCCTGGAATGTATCCCTGAGAATTATCTTTGGCTGCAAAATTGAGGTGGCTGAGGAACAGCATCAAGCAGGCTCTAGAACCCTCCGTGAGGCTGCTGCTCACTGAGGCTTTCCCAAAGGCTTTCCCGAGGCTTTCCCAAAGGCAAAGCAGTCAGGATGGACAGGGAGAACATCCCTGCAGATTTAGGAATACGTACACTACGTGCAACACGTGCATAGGTAAAAGCTGCCTGTGTTTTCTAAGGGAAATGCCCAAATATAAAAAGGTCATTTTTGGAAAATGTCTTGTTTTAAAAAGCAAGAAGCTAAAGTAAAATATTTTTTTTTTGCATTTCAATTTAAAAAAAAAATAGAAAATTTAGTCTTTCAAAATTACTGTTGCAAATATAAATGAAACTATATTCTGGACCATACTATGTGTGGTCACAGAGAAGGAGTTCATTGTCTCTGAAGATAAATTATGGCAAACTGGGAATAAAGTGGACTGGGTCCTGCTCTCCTTTCATGCCAGTGTAAATCCATAGTCACAGAGTCACTACCCCTGTGTATTTTCTGCAGGGGCCTGAAGCTGTTTCCATCAATATTTTCCCATGTGGAGCAGTTAAGAGTTGAGGCACATCCTTGGAGATGAAGGTGATGATGAAGCAAAGAGGATCCCGAGGGTTGCCACCCCAAGCAGGTGCAGTTAGGTGATGTGGGAACCACCTCCACTGTCTTGGCCTCTTCCTGCCCCTTCACACCTCCCACCTGAGCTTGTTGTGTCAGCAGAGCTGCCAGGTGGGACTCAGGGACTGCAGGGTCCGGCAGGTCTCACCCACCAAGAGGAACAACCATGGGAAGCTGCACTTGAGCTGCAGCGGAGCAGCCCAGGCCTAGAAACCCTCCCTGGCATTTGTGCAGAGCATGGAAAAATCAACGTCCCGCTTTGAAGAGTGAGACATCCCCCTCCCACCCCATCCTTCCAAACCCTTGATGTCTTTCCAAAGTCTTGCACCGGCCTCGTGATGGGTCGTTTCCTCTGCTGCCTCAGTGGGAGTCCAGGCCACCCTCCTCCAAACCGCTGAGGGCTTTGGTCTTAATCCTCAGCTTGTGAGGGAGGGCGGCGTGGCTTCTGCCCTTCGGGTGGTCCTCAGAAGGGCAGGGCAGGCTGCAGGGGGGCGGAGGAGAAGTCTTGGGCACCTGCTGCTCATCGTCTTCGTCCGACACGGCGGCGCTGCTTTCTTTGCTCACCTCGGTGGCACTGGGGGAAGGGCACAACAGGCACGAGCTGCCCGACCAAGGCCAAGGGAAGGGCTGTTTATCTGGGCAGTGGTAGCTGAGGAATGGGGAGCCCAGGGATGCCTCAAGCCTCTTTGGCTGCTGGAGGCCCGGCGTGTCCACGGGAAGCGGCTTCGACTCACAGCCCAGGGCGTTCCTGGGCTGGCCAAAGGTTCTGCAGGGGAAGTCGGCAGGTCCCACCACCCTAGGCACGAAGCTCTTCCTCGCTGGGAAGCAGGACTCTGCCACCAAGGGCTCCAGCCCCGGGAGCGGGGAGGTGGCTCTGTGCCCTCTGAGGCAGATCCCCAGCGAGCGGCCCTGGTAGGGGGTGTTGCCCGGGCTGACCAGCCCGAAGCGCAGCTTGAGGGAGAGCAGCTCCATCCTGAGCACGGCATTCTCCTCGCTGAGGGCGGCCAGCCGGCTCTCCATGGCCACGTCGTTGAGGCGCCGCTTCTCCCGCGAGCGCTTGGCGGCCTCGTTGTTCTTGCGCCGCTTCTCCCAGTACGTGTTGTCCTTCTTCTCGTCGGGCATGAACTCCCTCTTGCGCCGGGAGGCGCCGCCAGCCCTGCCCAGCAGGAGCTGGGCCTTGCTGGGCCGGAGGGTCAGCTCAGGGACGGAGCTCAGCGGGGCCGGGAAGTTCTCCATGGTGGTGAACACGGCCGGGGCTCTGCTGGGGGTTGGAACACAAAGACGGTGCCATTAAAGGGTCACAGAGTCATGGAGTGTAATGGGTTGGAAGGGACCCACACAGTCCAACCCCTGTCCCTGCCCAGGACACCCCAACAATCCCCCCCTGTCCCTCAGAGCGTTGTCCAAACGCTCCTGGAGCTCTGGCAGCCTTGGGGCCGTGCCCACTGCCCTGGGGAGCCTGGGCAGTGCCCACCACCCTCTGGGGGAAGAACCTTTCCCTGAGATCCATCCCAACCCCCCTGGCACAGCTCCAGCCATTCCCTGAGTCCTGTCCCTGGTCCCCCCAGAGCAGAGCTCAGTCCTGCCCCTCCTCTGCCCCTGCCCAGTAGGTTGGAACTGCAGTGAGGTCTCCCCTCAGTCTCCTCTTCTCCAGCTGAACACACCAAGTGCCCTCAGTGTCCTCATACAGCTTCAAATCAAGACCCTTCCCCATCTTTGTTGCCCTCCTTTGGATGTTGTCTAGAACACAAGCTATCACCACTAAAGGTTCATTAATGTAATGAATAAATTAATCTCTCCACGTGATTGTTTTGTGTCTATTCCAGTCATGCCAGTGCAGCACCACGTGCACGTAAACCGGGCACACTTGCCCCCAGTTATTTCTGTCATTTTGGAACCACGTTCTCAAAATATTCAGATTCTGATGTATCAGCACGTCAGTCACTCACATCTCACCAACATCTGCAAAGTCCAGCACGGGACACCCAAAAATGTGTGTGACTGAGCAGAGTTAAACCCCGCGTATTTTGCCGACTCAGGGAACAATCACAAACATTTTGCCTGAGTAACTTCAGTCAAGATAATACAAATTAGTACTTATCTCCCACTAATCTCAAGATGCCTTACAAAGGAAATAAGAGTCATTTAGCCCTGCTTCACAGATAAGGGAGGCACAGGGAGGAGAACTGATTTACCTCAGTCACGTACTCGAGTCAGCAGCTGAAGCAGGATTACGAACCTTCTGAGTGGACTCAGCCCCCAAATTTCTCCAAAATCCCTTGTCCCACCCTGGAAAGCTGGATTTGGTGAAGCCTGTGATTTTGATAGATCTGTAAGGAAATCAAGGAATGGTTTGGGTTGGAAGGCACCTTAAAGGTCATCTCATTCCACCCCCTGCCATGGGCAGGGACACCTTCCACCAGCCCAGGGTGCTCCAAGCCCCGTCCAACCTGGCCTTGGACACTTCCAGGGATGGGGCAGCCACAGCTTCTCTGGGCAACCTGTGCCAGGGCCTGCCCACCCTCACAGGGAAAAATTTCTTCCCAGTATCTAATCTTAACCTATTCTCTTTCAATTTTAAGCCGTTCCCCCTTGTCCTGTCAGTCCAGACAATTGTAAATATTCTCTTTCCATCTTTCCTGTAGCTCCTTCAGGTACTGGAAGGCCACAATTCCAGCCAGGAGCCTTCTCTTCTCCAGGCTGAACAATCCCAACCAACAGAAAGCTGGACCAGAGGGACAACCAGCGCAGAGCCTGATAAACCAGCACCTCTACAGGATTGCCCTAAAATGGTAAAGAAAGGCACGATTGTTTCGCTTTGATTAGCAGCTGATGCACTGGAGCTTTGGCCACGCTTCAATCCCCCCAGCCCTTGCACAAGGCCCTTCATTTAAGCCTCCTGAAATGCCTGTCGTGATCCAAAACCTCCAACACACAGATGGTGGTCAAGGTGCCCCCCACACTTTTATTAGCACTGAAACGCACTCAGGGCTCACCAAATACACCAAATAAACAGGGGCAGCTGTTTACAGAACTGCAAAGTGCTTTTCTGAGTCATGGCACAGCATCATCGAGGTTCCTGGCAGGGCTGCTCAGACTGTTGAGGGGAAGAGGCCTGGCCGACACTTTCAGCTGAAAACTTCCCTCCCCTCTTACCCCCAAGAAATAAAACGTTTCGAGCTGAAAAGTGCCCAAACTCGGAGGAAAGAAAGTGAAACAACCTCCAAGAGACAGCCAGAAATTTCCAAGAGCTATTTCAGGAGTCAAAAGAAATGGAGATGTTCAGAGATCCTGGTGAAGTGAGAGCTCAGGCCCTTCTTGGGTCGCATGGGCTTGTGCAGGCGGATGTTGTGAGCTGTGAAAATGTGGTGTGTGGCCTCCTGCAAACCAACAGGGCTAATCATCCACATGACTAAGAGCCAACCTTCTTGTGGAATCGATTTACTGTGTGTGACAGACGTGAACTGCTCCCTCTCAGGGAGCGATCACCGTCCTCAAGCAGAAGGCAGCAAGCCCAAATCATTCAGGATTTTGAATTGCAGGGTCTGTGTGTCCCTCTGAACACAAGACAAACAGAAATAGAAATTAGGATGTTTGGATGCTCCATTTTTCTTCCTGAATGTTCACATCAACACAAATCAAAAGAGTTTGCACGAGTGTGGAAAGTAAATAATTCCCAAACATTGCCCAGCTGGATTTTGTGTCTGGAGGTTTGGAAAATTTCCAGGGTTCTTCACTTTCAAAGTTTCATGTAAAAATGAGTTGAAACGGTCAGGTTTTCCAAGAGTAACTAGTGATCACTTAAGAATCCAAGTCATAAATCATAAAAAGTTTGGAAGCAAAATATAGAATCGTAGCGTCATAGAAAGGTTTGGGTTGGAAGGGACCTCAAAGATCCTTTTATTCCACCCCCTGCCATGGGCAGGGACACCTTCCACCAGCCCAGGTTGCTCCAAGCCCCGTCCAACCTGGCCTTGGACACTTCCAGAGATGGGGCAGCCACAGCTGCTCTGGGCAACCTGTGCCAGGGCCTCCCCACCCTCCCAGCCAAGAACTCCTTCCCAGCATCTCATCTAAACCTGAAAATCAGATCCCTTTTTAAGGTATCCCAAGACAGCACCTGACAAATGAGGCAGAAAAGCTCTTTGGAGGATTTGGGAAATCAAACAATGTGAGGATGAATGTGAAGGAGGTGAAGGAGTTCCATCACACACACACAGTTACACACACACAGCAAAAATGTCAACACTGAGCCAAAAACTGCTGTAGAAGCTCTTTGATTAAATATTCTGCTGCTTGCAGATGAAATATCAGCTATTTATTTATGCAGATGTAGAGACCTTCAGAACTGGCAGGTTGTCATCAGCAGTGATCTCTGCACAGCCCAGACCTGCAAGACTGACAAATCCACATTTCTTCACCCTCCCAGTTTGCTCAGCGTGACCAGAGTTTTGTTCTGGTTTAAATCAGGACAAGTCCCACAAAAGTATTCTCTGCCCAAATCAGTGGGATTTTGTAATTAAATACATTTATTTGAATTTATCAACTGTCCTCGAAGAGTAAGCAAAGGTTCTGAGTGTAACCAAAACAAAGAATGTCCTTTAGCACAAAGAAGTTTGGGGTAATTCCTTCAGCTTTTGATCAAAATTTCTTCTGAGCTCAGAGCATCAAAAGGAGAATTTCAGCGAGTGTGCTTGTGGTTTCTCACAGCGTCAAGAGGCAGAAATACGCTTTTTTTTTTCAGGGTTTAATCACTTACAAGGAATGTTTCAGGTTAGGATGTGACATAGCTTGTTGTTGAATGAGTCAAGGATCAACAGGTGGCTTTTTCGCTGCATAAACTCATCACCCACAGTGAACAAAACAGGTTGTTTTCTCCCTGTCCTTCCCTTGCTCCTGGTGCTATAAGGAGATCCTATGAGAAGTTTCAAGGTCACTGACCAAATATTCCCTGTCCAGTAGAGCTGGGAAGCTTGGGAAATAAAAGTGACCCAGAAGAGGCATTTGTGAGACAGAACTGAAAGTCAGGACGAACCCGAACGACGAACCTTCCAGAAAACTCATTTTGTTTAACCTTTCCCACATTTGCTCGATCCCTCCCACTCAAACTTGGCTGTGCCAAGGTGGGAATTTCCTTCAGACCTCAACACTTGCAGCAAATGGAAGGGAAATAGTAAAAAGTGAGGGTTGAGCCCAGGGAACCAAACCAGAGGGAGGACAGAGTTCCTCTTGGTTGGAGGTGGGAAGCTCCGGGAGGAGGTTGGGTGTGGAGTGGGAGGCAGGGGGAAGTTCTTATCCAAGACAGGATCTGGCCTTTTAAGGTCAAGGAATGAAGGCTTAGCTGGGCCAGTATGTGAAAGCATCAAGGTTTAGGCCACAGAGTCTAAGCTCTACCTGTTATTTATATCTGCAGCCCACAAAGTCACACCTAGACCCACACGACAAGTGTCTCGGGGCTCTTCTCGAGCGCAGCCTCCAGCAGTCGAGTGCACACAGTGACACTCAGCCCGTACCCACAGGGCTGCTGGAGACATTAATACCAGCAGTGACAGCAGAACATTTTGGCCAAGAGCATTATGCAACCAGTGCTCTCTAAAGGTGCTTTGGTATCCGTTGCTCCTGTGGCCAAAAAGTGAAAGACGTTCACCAAATGTCCTGCCAGAACATCGTCCGTGTTCTGTGTCCTCTACCCCAGCAGAGAGAAAGCACCAAAAATGCTGTCAGATGATGGCATTCCTTCATTTTTCGCCTTTGTTTTGCACTAAATCTCATGGATCTGTTCATGCAGAGCATCTCTCTGAAGGTCTACTTCTCTAGGGAGCAGCCCCTGGAGCTTTCCCAGCCTCTGGCATTTCTGAGCAGGCAGAGAGCAAGTCTCATTTTTTTTTTTTTTTTTTTTATATAAAGACTGTTAAATACATGAAGATACACGATCAAATTATCCTTACCACCTCTACAATACATCTGATCAGCTGTGAATGTGCAATGTTGTGGTTGAATTTGCCACCTCTGTGGCAGTGAGGACGTGCTGGACTGAGGGGTTTTGTGCGTGCTCTTCATCTGCCTGGTCAAAATATCCTCATTTCTGGTAAAACTGTTTCCTTGCACTGACAGAGGACCATCTCAGGGCTCAGCCTTCAGAGAGTTGTTCAAACTTATCTCCCTTTCTCCCCTTATCTCCCCTCTGAGCGTCAGACAGGAGCAGATTGATGGATTGTACTTTCCAGCTGGTTGTGCAGAACCCTCCAGAAAAAAACCTCATCCCTCACAGGAACTGATTCATTGCAGATCTCTGAGCCGATACACTCTTTTCTTTAATCAAACCACACAGAAAACAGCTGGTGAACCTCCCTTTGCTGTGAGTGTGTCAAGCCCTTGACCCTCAGATTATTCTTTTTTCCAAGGATGGAGTCAAATTAAACCAGATCCTGCAAAGGGCCACCAGAGCAGCTGCAGATTCAGAGCAGTTTCTCTAAACAGAAATGTTAACTCAATATTTCTCATGAATAAAAAACATTTTTATAGAATTATCAGGCAGTGGATTTCAAAGGAGCAAAGGGAAGCACATCTTCTGACTGAAATTTGGAGCTCATTGCCTCAGGATAACAGGGACAATTAAAATTTGTCCCAATATAAATAGAATTTAAAATAAAATCAAACATAGATAATTATAAGGAAATCATAAGAGAATATCAGGCAAAAGATCATGTGGGTGGCCACGCAGCACCCACCCCACAGCAAGAGGGTTCTTGATGCTCCACAACTGAACCATATCATGAGTTTTACCTTTTCTTTGCATCAGAAGACAGGATGAAGTGGATTATCGTAATATAGTGAATATTTGTATTTTATTATTCTCAATTTGCTATTTTTAATGTATGACTCTCAAATTTCCTGCCTCTCACTGTGGCTTTGCTTTCTATAAGTGGCAAAATCACTCTTATATCTTCACATCTGTTTGTTTGGCCCTATTTATATCTCAAATTCATATCTGCAGCCACTGATCATGATTTGGAGTTTGAAGCCTTGTTTAAAAACCCAGCTGAGAGAAGAATTCATCACTAAAATCTCCAGGATGAAAATCCAAGCGTCAATCTACATCTATTTAAACTGAATAGGGAAGATAATGTAATACAAAAGGGCACAGAGTGACTTGGCAGATCTTCCCTGAGTTGGGCATTTCTGTTCTTCACTCTGAAGGGAAAATGGGTGATTTGCTGCGATATTCCCATGCCAGAATCACAGAAGGTCTCAAGTTGAAAGGGACCCATAAGGATCATCAACTTCTCCTTGCAAGACTCCCTGAAACTAAACCCCATGCTCAGATTGCAGGACATACACTGTGCTTGAATCCAACATAAATGGAATATACTCTAAATTTGATTTTCAATTTAATATTTGTTTTTCAATATAACTTGTACCCTTGATTTTTAACACCTTTGATTTCCAATATAACTTTAAACAAGCAAAGGGAAGGAAGTTTCCCATTGCCTTTCATAAAACATGTAATTCCATTATGAAATTCCCTCCCCTCCAGGCAATTTCTGGATCAAATTTTCATTCCCAGTTTCCTGATCACACTCAGTTCAGCACCCATCTATATAAGAACCAATCTATGGAAACATCACAGTTTACCTGCCTTTGTTAAGCTGAGAAGAGAATTTAGAATTTAGAACTTAGAGTTTAAGTTTGAGCCCAGCTGTCCTTACTTTACTCTAATTTAAAGGAGCTTGAGAGCTGCCTATTTTTCGCTCTTAAATTAGTTCTAATATTAATTCTAGTTCTTTTCACTCTTGAATTAGTTCCTCCTGAACTAAATCAGAACTCGGCTGTTCACCTCAAGCCCCTTCAGCACATCAGTGCCTGACCCACAGGAGTTAATAAGAATTTACCCCCATAAAATGAGACAATAACCAGGCTCAAGGGGTGATTTTACACCAGAAACCTCTGAAAACTTCTCCCAGGGCCGCCTGCCACTGTACAAACAAGTTTTGATCCTTGGTGCTGCTTCTTCATCTCAGTAATAGGAAAAAAAAAAAAAAAGAACCCTGTGGTTTGGTGGTATCTGAGAGAACTCTCTAAACCTCCTGGTCTGTTGAAGATGAAAGGCCTTCATTCTAATTACTCATATTCCTGAGTATTTCACGTTCACACTAAAGCAGTGGTTAGCAGGAGCTGTTGAGGAACAGCTCTTACTCACTTCTTGTATCTCAGTGGGAAATAACGTGGTCTGGTGATGAAAGGAGGCAGAGAAGGAGAAAACAGAGCAGAACCCGATGAACTCGGGGCCAAGCAACTCCTGCGGCAGCTCCTGGCGGAGGGATCGCTTTAAACTCAGATTCAAACCAAAAGTGTCTCAGAAACAGCCCCCACCGTGCCAAAGTCGCAGTTTGCTGCGGGTCTGTTTTGAAAACACCGAGTGATCGTTGGCTCAAAGAGCCGAGTGTTGCTGCAGGTCTGTCAGTGCAGCACAGGGTTTCAAACCCGAGGATTTGCACCACCAGCTTTTCTAAAATCTGGTCTCTGCTGAAGCTTTGCACCTGTTTGGGCACTTGTTTGTAAGTTCAGACTCCAAGAGCCCGTAAGGATTCTCTGGAGGGGGTTATTCTTGAAGCCTGGCCACAACCACAGATGCTGAACTCCCCCCAAAAATCACATTTTTCTCTACAGATTCCAGGTCTGAAGGACATATTGAGGTTTCTGCTGTACTAAATTTCTTGCCTCAAAGATATTACATCACTGTCCGTGCAGCTCAATCACGACGGGTGGTTGGTTTGGGAGCTTGGGAGGATTAATTTTGCCTTTTGGTCTGGAGGTAGAGACTTCAAACCATGCAAACCTACCCAAAATTACCAAACCAGCGGCTGCAAGAGCGCTGCATGAGCCTTCCTTGATCCCTCAGTCCCTGTGGTCAGAGCCCACAGCCCTGAGGCTGCACTCTCATGGTAACAAGCCTCAAAACCAGCTCGGGTATTACTCAGGTTTGGAACAAACTGACCTCTAAACTTTCCTGTGGGCCCACAAAGACTGTAAGATGGAAATGTACTGATGAACTTTGACCAAGTTTTGCATTTCTTGGTCTGCAGATGCCTCAGTGAGTGCTGCTGCTGAATAATCTCAAAATAATGAAGTCTTCATGGTATTTACTTCTCTTAACTTGCCTCTGCACCCTAGAAATCTGAACCCCTTCCCACTGTAGCCCAATATAAGGTACTTCATAAATGTGAGGGTTTTTTCCCTCTAGGAAAGGACTTTAAAGAAATCTTATTTCTTCCTCTGCTTTGTTTCGTAGCTTGGTTTGAAACTATTGACTTTTGGGCAGATTGAGCTTGGCAGGGAGAGTTTAGTTGAATTCTGAAATGGTGCAAATGGGGACTCGAGGCTTTCAGCTCAAAACTGAAACCAGCTCTGGAGTTCTCAGCCCAAGAAGGACATGGAGCTGTTGGAGCAAGTCCAGAGGAGGCACCAAGATGGTCAGAGGGCTGGAGCAGCTCTGCTGGGAGGAAAGGGGAGAGAATTGGGGTTGTTCAGCCTGCAGAAGAGAAGCTTTGGGGGGACCTAACTTTGGCCTTTCAGTGCCTGAAGGGGCCGATGAGGAAGATGGAGAGAGATTATTGACAAGGGCCTGACGAGGGGCAATGGCTTCAAACTGACAGAGAGCAGGTTCAGATTAGATATTTGGAAGAAATTGTTCCCTGTGAGGGTGGGCAGGCCCTGGCACAGGTTGCCCAGAGCAGCTGTGGCTGCCCCTGGATCCCTGGAAGTGTCCAAGGCCAGGTTGGACGGGGCTGGGAGCAACCTGGCTAGTGGAAGGTGTCCCTGCCCATGGCAGGAGGTGGAACGAGATGATCATTGAGTTCCCTTCCAACCCAAACCATTCTGGGATTCTATGAAAATGCAAACCAATCAACATCTTAGTATTTTCATTTAATTTTTGATAGTTTTTTTTTTTTTTTTTAAAAACAACTAAAACTTTCCTGGGAAAGCTGATTATGCCCGAAAACTCATCTGGGTGCTCCTGAGTATTTTATAACAAACATTTTTAAGCAGTTCCTTCAGTCCGAGCACCTTATGATGGGCCCTGCTCCAGGAACACAGAACATGAATAACCCAAATATTCTTCCCTTTGCCACTGCATGGCACGGGGCAGCACAGGGGTATCTGAGGTGTTTCACTCAGACCCAACGATGCCAAGACAGGCTGGAGTTCCCCCCGGCTGACGAACGCCAACGAACCCAACTTGGCGCCGCTGCCACCGCCAAGGACTGAAGCTGCCCAACTGAGACCCCAGTCCCAGTGCACAGATTGCAGGAGCAGCCCATCTGCAGCAGACACGTGTCACACCACTCACAACAAAGCAGTAAATAACATGTTTATGCCACGCAGCAGCACAGAGGGAAGGCACGGACCCGTTAATCCCTGCGCCTTCGCTGGCAAGAACCAGGAAGGTGTGGCTGCATTTACCTGGGTGGAACTGCAGGAAGCCTTTTCCAGTCACTAGGTCTTCACTCTCACAAGTGGTGGGAGAAGAGGAGAGCAGGCATAGGAGCTCACAGGTCTGCCTGGAGGAGCAGTGGGATGCTCGTGTGCGACGTGCAGGGTGTGCAGCCCTGCATCCGCTCTCCACCTCTCTCTGCCTACCCAGAGGAATGGAAAATTCCATCTGCTTTATACTGAATGTGGCAAAAACTGCTGTCACAATAGCTTTTCGTTTTTTTTTTTTGTTTTTTTTTAAAGTGAAGATCGATTCACAGAGATAAAGCTCATAATTATCTGAAGGTTACCCCACAAGTTACGGTGATGCCTCGTCATGAGGAAGAAGTGAGAGGCGGCCAAGACCCAAAGGTAAGTCCCTTCCTCTCCACAGCTCAAGAACGTCATTTCAGGCTGTGATGGGGCCTAAATTTAAATTTAACTTTCAGCAGAGGCTTAATTTTAAAAATGAGGCCAAGGCTCAGAGCTGAGACAAGGCCAGAAGCACCGGCTTAAGCAAGATCTGCCATCGGCGTTCACAAGTCGGTGGCTCTCTGTCCTGGAAATCAGAAGTCAAGAACCACCAGGAAAGTATTGAACACACTTCTGATCTTTCACAGATTCAATCATCTGTGCTCAGTAGGTCTTTAGGGCACATAAAATCCCTGTTTTAAAAATGGAATGGGATCACTCGCGCACGACCAAACCCCCACTCTGCAGCAGCTGCAAAGACACAGCGGCCACCGAGTCTGTGACAACATCTCAGGAGGAAAAGCAGAACAAATCCTGATAAAAACAAGGACTTCCCCCCCATTTTCAAAATCCATTCTCTTGCAATCACCAGGAAGCACGACCTTCTCCTATATTTGCTATTCCCAATTCCTTTCTTCATCTTTTCATGTATTTGTTTCAAAATGCCTGACCCAACATAATTTCCTCAGCCAGAACCTGTTTCACCCCCATCCTTCTGCTCCTTGGGCAGTTACAGCAGCAGCTGCAAGCTATTCCTCATTTACAAAAACTGAATCAGGCCCTTAACTCATGGCTGAGCCCCAGAGACACACACAGGCAGTAAATCCCACAGGATTTTGCTAATCCAGCAGTGCTGGCATCCAGATTCCAACCCTAAGAAATTATTCTGTTTTAAATAGACAAACTCAAAGCAAGTCCAGCTCTCTCCCTCCTTCTCCCAGTCTTTCCTGCTCCTCCAGCACAAGCACTTCCAGAAGGGCTGATCACAAGGTCCCATTAACAAAAATTTCTTGCAGAACCGAAATAAAACTGATCTCATTTTTACCCTCCTGTTTTGGGCCGTTCACACTGAGATGGGTAGAAATATTTAGCAGATTAGGAGTGGAGCTCGTCAAGGACCACACATTTCTGCATGTGGCACCTTTCCCATCATCTCATGATGTTTGCAGGTTGCCCAGAGAAGATGTGGCTGCCCTGGAATTGTCCAAGACCAGGTTGGACGGGGCTTGGAGCAACCTGGGCTAGTGGAAAGTGTCCCTGCTGCTCATGGATGAGCTTTAAGGTCCCTTCCAACCCAAACCATTCTGTGATTCCATGATCGTTTTCTGGCAGGAACACTCCCATCCTTGTGCAGAAATCCTGTCATGGGATTTGAAGCTCTCTAAAAGCTTTCTCTGGGCTTTTTTTAGGAAGTCATCGTTACGGGCTCGTCCTGAAGGCCACCAGGCCTCCTGCATCAAACGCCCGTGCCAAGGGCACTCTGGGCCCAGCCTGATCACCTCTCTCATTCATTAATTGCTAATAGCAAGATTTTTCTCTCAGAGGTTTCCCTTTCACTGTGTTATCACAGGAAATAAATGAAACTTCTGAAGATTTTTCGGGCAGAGTCACCTCTGGCGAGTTTCTGTAACACACACGAGCGGCGACAACCCACGAAAGGTGAAACTGCTGATTTCAGCCCGAAATCATGGAGTTCCTCTGTGCCCCAAGCACCAGGGTGCTTATCAATGCTTTATCAGTCTCAAAATACTGCTGGGTAACTGAAGTGAGGGCTCTAAATTAGGGGTTGGGTTTTCTCTGAAACTGCACTCGAGCCAAATATGGAGTGACTCCACTAGTGCTGCACAACCATCCCAGCAGCAGAAATCAGCAGCCAGGCTTCAGTAATCTTTACAAAAACCAGCAAAACCCAGTGAAATGTCCCTTGCACCCCTTGGGTTATTCTGTGAAATATTAGAATTAATATTAATATTCACAGTGCTGGAAGAAGTGGGAGTTTCTTGACTCCACAAGAAAGTAAAGTTGCTGTTCCTTCTCAAAACACAAAGCCAAATTCTGCTGTTAACTGCACCTTGCCTGACTTATTTCTGTTATCATTGCTACCATTGCTATAGATATTGCTATTATCTCACTTTATTAAAGTTATTGCACAGGTTTGGAGAAGGGAGCTGTGACCGTGGCACCGATTTCAGTGACACACGTCACCCAGGGGTTTTCATCTGCCACAGTTCTCAGGTCTGAGGGACCCCCAGGAGCACAGGATGAGTCCTTGACCCCCCCAAAGACTGAAAATCAAGGGGTACTTCACCCTCCCAGTTGCTGTGGCCACACTGAGGTGGTGGCACAGCAAGAGCCCATCTCAAACCACCCCTACACCACAACCCAGTGAGGGAGCAGAAATTACCAGGAGATAATTTACAAAGAGATAAATCATAAGGAGATACATTCTAAAAAGAGAAAGGCTGAACAGCAGGAACTGGACTGTGTTCTAGAAGTTTCTCCTGCAGGGAAAAAGTCAGGGCAGGAATCACAAGGACGAGCCCTTGGGTTGCTGTTTGCAGGTGAACAGATGATTTACAGTCGTTCAGGAAAAAAAAAGCAACTCTGCAGTTTAATAAGACTTTCCCGATATCTGCTGTTTTCCTGAAGGTGCCTCGTTGCACAGAAGTGTCAGCTTCCAATTAAAGAAACTTGTGGTTAATTCTCGAGGATTAAAAATGGAACATCAAGCAGCCCCAAAAACAAGACAAATAGAAAACTCCTCTTTGACAACAACAACAACAACAAACCCGACCCCACCAACAAAACCAACCCAAAAGTTCCTCACATTCGATTTTACCACTCAACATCCCTTGAATTTGGCTTGGAAAGACACTCTGCAAAGTTAAAGTTAAGGCTGGAGTGGTTTTTTTAAAACAGTTTGTGTTTTAGAGTGTCTTTCTTGGAGAACTGCAGCTCTGAGATGTCTTGAGTGATGCCTGAATTTTAAAAGTGGTCTTTTTTCAAATGAAACCTGTTACATTTGGCAATAGAAACATCCGAGATTGTGGTGATTCGTTTTTTCTGCCTGATGGCTGCAGATTCTTCCCCTCCCATTGGCATGGAAGACACCCTACAATTAATTATTCCAACGGTGATTTCTGATGAGCAGAGTTCTAGGTATGGGATAGTTGGATAATTTGGAACTGCCTTTCCCTTCTCCCCAAAAAATCTTTGACTGCCCCCAAGGACTTCAACCTTTCTGAAGGCTCAGCACGGCAAAATTCAAATTTAGAGTGGCCAAAAAAATTTACCACACTTTGATATTTCAATAATTAAGTGTTGTACTCTGTGTGAGCCAACAAGGGATTTGTCACATCCAGAACAGGAGCTTCCAGCCTTCAGGTGGGAGCCCAGTGGTCACCTCTTAGTCTAGGAAGACCCAAGGAATGTCCTTCAAACAGGTTTTTTTATCGACAGAATAGTTATTTACCGTCAAACTCTCTTTAAATCAAAAGCAACACCAGCTACTAAAATAAGCACAGAGGAAAGAAAAGGCAACAAAAATGTCTGACCTCGACAATTAGGAAAACAAAGTGGAGTAATACAACAAAATCTGTGGATAGAACCACTTTCCTGACTCCTTCTGAGGATGGGAAGAGAAAGTGGGGAGGGAGAGTTTGGGCATTGAATTATGGGGAGGGTGTGAGCACCCAGGTGTGGTGGGCACAGCCAGGTGGCCCTGGGTGGGCACGTGTGGCAGGGAGGGGTCCTGGATGCCAGAAATTCAGAGAAAAAGGAATGCAGGGAACGGTGGAGGGAAGCAGAGTGTGAATGGAGATGATATGTGGAGGGGAGAGGGAGGGAAAGAGAGGGAGGAGGAAAAAGAAAAAGGGTAAGAGAAGAAAAAGAAGAAAAAAATAAAGGGTGAAAAAGGTAAGTGATGAAAAATTAAAAAGAAAGAGATTTTAAAAATACTAAAAATGGAAAAAGATTTAAAAAAGAGGAAAAGGAAAGAATAATAAAAAAATAAATAAAATCAAAAAGCCAGCAGCTTTCATTGCACAAGCCATCCATGGTACAGGAGAGGTGCAGAGCTTCAGGGAGCAGCACAGAGGTGTTTCTTTGGAGAGTTGTCGCCTTCTTTGCCCCACAACACACGGAAAAAAAGCCCCAGTTTGAACTCCCCAGCACCAGCGTGGCCAGGACTTACCCTGCGGGTCGGGGCACAGCACCTGGAATCGTCCGGCATCGGCTGCTGCCACCACCCCCCGCCAGGGCGAGAGGGGACCGGCCCAAAACTCCTCCCGTCCCAACCCCTTCCTCACCTCAGCCCGTCCGTGGCTCAGCGGGGATCCCTTTTCAGGCTCTTTTGGGTTTAGTTTTTCACTTTTTTTTTTTTTTTTTTTTTTTTTTTTTTTTTTTTTTTTTTTTTTTTTTTTTTTTTTTTTTTTTTTTTTTTTCTTTTCCCCCTCCTTGCCACGGGCAGCCCCGGCAGAGCTGCAGTCATGTCGCGATGGCGTAAGAGGAGGTGACACGCGGTGACAGAGCCCGCGGCATCACCGCGATGGTGCTGGTGGTGGTGGAGGGGGGGTCAGGTGGCTCCTGAAGCTGCTTTCGACCTCCCCGTTAACATTTACAGCCAAAAGGCAGCGGCGAGGGGAGGGTGAGGGGAACTCTGCGCTCGGCTTGGAGCTCGAAAACTCAACTCCTCACCCGGCTGTAGGTGTTGGAGTCACTCAGAACACGAGTGTGAGTGTGAATGAGAGCTCGGGGAGGGGGGAGCTGCAGCCTGAGGGGGGCACGGGGTGGTGGGCACTGGTGGGACATGGAGAGGAGGAGGAGGAGGAGGAGGAGGAGGAGGAGCGGATAGGTCCAGGCAGATAAATCTCAATTTAAGTAAGAGGATGGATGTTGAGTCACTCAGAAGCCGAGTGTGAGTGTGAATGAGAGCTCGGGGAGGGGGGAGCTGCAGCCTGAGAGGGGCACGGGATGGTGGGCACTGGTGGGACATGGAGAGGAGGAGGAGGAGGAGGAAGAAGAGGAGTTGATGGGTGCAGGCAGATAAATCTCAATTTAAGATGGATGTTGAGTCACTCAGAAGCCGAGTGTGAGTGTGAATGAGAGCTCGGGGAGGGGGGAGCAGCAGCCTGAGAGGGGGCACGGGGTGGTGGGCACTGGTGGGACATGGAGAGGAGGAGGACGAAGGGGAGGACCAGGAGGTGGAGGAGGAGCAGTTAATGGATGCAGCCAGGTAAGATCTTTAAGTAAGAGGATGGATGTTGAGTCACTCAGCAGCCAAGTGTGAGTGTGAGTGGAAGTTCAGCAGCCTGAGGGGGGCACAGAAATCACCATGGGGTGGTGGGCACTGGTGGGACGTGGAGAGGAGGAGGAGGAGGAGGAGGAGGAGGAAGAGGAGGAGTTGATGGGTGCAGGCAGATAAATCTGAATTTAAATAAGAGGATGGACAAGTCAGTCCAGCACAAACACAGTCCCAGAATATTCTGGGTTAGAAGGGACCCACGAGGCTCATCAGCTCTGAAGTGAATGGCCCACATGGGGCTCAAACCCCCCAGCCTTGGTTTAGCAGCTCTGACTTCAGACAGGGAGATTTTGGGGCTGGGATGTTTTCAGTTGTGTTTCACTACTGATGACTCAAGTATCAGCACACAGCAAATGACTGTGTAACAGCCACAGGTTAATTCATTGATTCTAATCAGTTAAATTCCCCCTCTGAATTCTTCAGCACAGAGGGTTCCACCACCCCTCACTGATGTTTCTGCTGCAGTTTTAAGCAGCTGCTTTATCTGTGATGCCCAGAGCAGCTGTGGCTGCCCCATCCCTGGAAGTGCCCCAGGCCAGGTTGGATGTCAACCCTTTTGTTGTATTTTACTTTATTTTATTTATTTCATTCCATTATTTCATTCTATTTTATTTTATTCTATTTTATTCTTACCGGTTCTGACAGGATTAGTGAGGGCAAGGCAGAGAGGGATTCTTTCTTCCCAGGAAATCAAGCCTGGGAAGGGTTGAGCTGTAGAGGTCACTCTTTTCTCTTCTTGCTCCCAAAAGTTGGATTCCTTATACTTCTGATTTTATTTAACTTTAGATATCTTCCCTTTAAAGTGAGGCATTTTCCAACCTAATGGATTCTGTGAGAGTTCCAGTGATGTCAGACTGTGCTCCAGCTCAGAGCTGGGAATGCCACTCAGGAACAGATAAAACTTGTTGTGAGCAGCTTGTTTGGGAGACAAAGCCCCTCAGGTTGTCCCAGAACAGGAAAATAAACCCAAGGTTCATAAGATTTGTGAGGAAGTGATTTGTGAGGAAGTGATTTGTAGGAAGATCCTGGCTGTCCATCACTGTCCCACTCTCCCTCACAGAACTGTTTTACGCCCAGAAATTGTGATTAACCACTAACACACCACGAATCTGATCACAGGGGGTCACTAATCACCCCCAGTTATTGTTTTTTTTAATTAAAACACCCCACCCTCCCCTCACCTCCTCAGTAGTGGGGTCAGCCAGGCACGTCCAAGCCAAGCCTGACCCAGTGAAGGTGCTGAGTGTCCCCTCACACCCCTCTGGGTCTGTAACATCCATCAGGTCACCTCTTCTGGACAGAACTATTGCAGATGAACTTCCCTGTGATGTTCCCAAGGAAATCCCATCCACATCCTGGGAATCTGGGGTGCTCACAGCCCTGTTGTCCTCCCTGGGCTGGGTTCATTGGGCAATCTGACGTGGTGGTCCAGCCAAAAACCCCGCTGGGATGGGACCACCAGGAGCTGCACTCAAGAGGCATCTCCACCAGGGTTTCTTGAGGAGCAGTGGCCACTGTGTGTGGATCAGAGTGGGACCCAAAATCAATACTTTGGTTGGGCTTGACAGACCAAACATCATGAGTTTTAACCATGATGAGAAGAAATTATTTGGCCTCGTTTTTTTAAATTTTTTTTTTAATTTATTTTTTATTATTTTTATTTCTTTTTAAATTTTTTTTTTTCCCACTGGGAAATAGTGCTACAGGGTGTGGGTTTTGCTGTGTTTTCCTTCAGGAAATGCTGATTTTACAAGGATTGGGCTTTATCTACGAAGGAATGAGATTCTGACATAAAGTCCCTTATCAGCTCTGGGAGTTTGGAGTAAAAATGCTACATTTAAAATGGGTTGTTCTGAGAAGAGATAAGAATAAAAAAAAAAAAAACATTTTCAAGGAAATGTGGTGATTTTTGAGGCAGGATAACGAACAGGGATGAGCCCATCACATCCAGCTGTAAAAGCTGATTTCCTACAGTTCAGATTTTCAGGGATGGGGTAATTCCATCCCTGTGCAGTTTGTTGTGCACTGGGAGCACAAAAAGAAATGTTTTGCTCAGGCTGTGTTTCCCACAGCAATGTGTGTCTTCGCCAAGTTTTCCCCAGCAAATCTCAATTTCCAATTGAAACTGGATTTTCATAACAGCAGTTTGGAAAGCACCCTCAGTTGTTCTCCCTCTCCTCAGTGGTTTTCAGCTCAGACAATCGAAAACGTTGCAGCCAAAAAAAAGAAAAGAAAAAAAAAATTCCCAAAATACTTTTTTTTTTACTTTTCAGACACGGAGCTTTAAGGAATCCTCCAAAGGTCGAAGAGGAAAACTCCTCCAAAAAAAAAAACCCAAAACCTTCTGTTTTCTGTTGTCAAAATCATGGCCAGGAACAGCAAATTTATAACCAGGTCCAGATTTTTTCTCCACCTCCAGCTCCCCTGGAGGCTCTTTGGTGGCTCCCAGACTTGGGGTCCAGCTCTGTTTCTCTTCCCAAATCAAGGCTGTTCCTAAATAGCTGTTCCTAAATAGCTGTTCCTAAATAGCTGTTCCTAAAATAGCAGGGAACCTTCAGAGGCTGGGTCTCACCTTTCCTGGGGATGAACCTCACCTTCAAAGCCTCCCCTCACCCACGGGAGCAACCACAGCAACCTGGTGGCAACACCGGGGTCTTCCCTCCCTCTTGGCTTCTTTCCAGTCTTCCCTGACCCCCCCAGGAAACAAATCCCTGCTCTGCCACCGCCTTTGTTCCAGCTCACCTGATTTCAAGAGGGATTACTTGTGTGCTGGAGATGGAGAAGGAGCAGAAAGTGCCACAAGGGCCTTTTTTGGGCCACAGCTGCCCTCGGTGGTCACCCAGCCCAGCTACCAAGAAGAATAGAGCCTGTCTGCAGCTCCTCAAACCCCTCTGCCAACTGCTGCAGGGATTTCCCAGCCAGACACTGCTCAGTTTGTCCTAAATGGAGCAAAAACCATCGTGTAAGAGTCAGGATAGAGAGGGAAACCCAGCCAGAGCTGCAGAAGGACCGAGGGTGATTTGGGTTTGGATTTGGACTGTGAGGATGGGACAACACTTAGATGGGCTCTCACTGCGCTGCTCTTGGAGGTTTTGGGAGTTGGGGGGGGATTTTGCTCCTATCTCTGCGGTCATGTGCGTTCCATGCAGGATTTTGGCAGGGCTCATCCCTGGGAAATGTTGGCCTGAGGGGCTGGAAAGCTCCTCTGTCCCTCCTGTCACGCCTGGGCCATTGTTTGAGAGCTGGCAGCAGCTCCTGCTGTTAAAACACTGTGACATCTGCGGTGTCACTGCTGTCAGCCTGGGACTGGGGGACACTGCAGCCTTTGGGTGCTGGGCTGGAGGATGATGTTCCTCCACCCACTGGGGATGAAATGGGGCAGAACGAGAGGTTTGGGGCTCTCTGAGTGCTGGGGAAGGGGCTGGAGCAGCAGGAGCAGCTGAGGGAGCTGGGGGGGCTCAGCCTGGAGAAAAGGAGGCTCAGGGGGGACCTTCTGGCTCTGCAACTCCCTGACAGGAGGGTTTGGGCTCTGCTCCCAGAGAACAAGGGACAGGAGGAGAGGGAACAGCCTCAAGCTGTGCCAGGGGAGGTTTAAATTGGATGTTAGGGAATATTT
Source organism: Empidonax traillii (assembly GCF_003031625.1). NCBI lineage: Eukaryota > Metazoa > Chordata > Aves > Passeriformes > Tyrannidae > Empidonax > Empidonax traillii. Next base: position 75,056 of record NW_020956722.1, on the reverse strand, counting down.
CTCCATAGAAAAGGTTGTCAGGGACTGGCACAGGGTGCCCAGGGAGTCACCATCCCTGGAAGTGCCCAAGGCCAGGTTGGAGCGATCTGGGCTAGTGAAAGGTGTCCCTGCCCATGGCAGAGCTGGAACGAGATGGGCTTTAAGGTCCTCCCCAACCCCAAACATTCCATGATTCTGTGACAACAACCAGCGTGGGACCAGTGCAAACAGAAGCACAGCCTTTGTCAGCGTGAGGGGGAACACACAGACCTGCACACACTTCATTAGGGGAAGGTACTTGATTAAGAAAACCCAATAAAGGAAACTCAGAGGAGAGATTTTTCTTTGTGTCCCAAGTTAAAACAACAGACACAGACCAGAAGATTTGACATGAAATCAGGATTACACATGGCAAAGTGGAATTTCACATCCCCTTTAAGACATGGTTCCTGTAGTTTATACTTGCCTTGGAATATAATCTGAAACCTTCACTGTGCCAATGTTTGTTAAATTCCTCTTCTGACAGCAGGTTTTTTATGTTTCATCTCAAAAAAAATATTTCCTTGCCTTCCACTTTCTGTGTCTGAGCCCCTGTAATTATTTCTGCTCTCACTTAGCAACTCCTCTGACCCTTCTCCACCTCTGCTCTGTCTTTGCAGCTCCTCCCAGTGTCACTTTAGTTGTGATTTTTCTGAATATGCCAAAACAGCTCGGGAGGTGTTAAAACAGGCTGCTCTAAATATCAGCTCTCAGACTTTGGTACGGTTCATTTTCTCTTTGCTGATTCTTCGCAGCTTTACAGTTGGGGAAATGGACTCTGAAGCAGGTGATTTACTGCATGGTTCATTATCTGTCTCCATGTCTCTGCTTTTAACCCATTTTTGGTCCAGCAAACACTTTTTCCGCCCTTCTTTCTCCTCACATTGTTAAAACACAAACAACAAACCACTTTCCCCTTTTTCCACTGGTTGTAGGAGATGTTTTAGCTTTTATTAATCCCTGCAACCTTTTTTCCCTCCCCCCACATTTCCCACTTTCACTTGGCTTTCTTTTCAGTGTTTGAATATTTAATGGTTAAATTTTCCATGACAGTAGCTGGAAGCAAGGCAGCACTTTCTGTGGTTCCCTTTTTTCATTGCCACAAAAGATCTCGAGTTCCTTCCTGAAGGAATGACTTGCACAGGTTCTCCACAGTGAATAAAGCTGTAAGAAAATAAAAAAAAGTAGAACTTACTGTGTTAACACTGCAGATTTAATGAGTTTTTATTGCACAGGAGGAGGACATCGCCGTGCAACAATGAGGCAAATTCCCAAAGGATTAGGTTAGCTGGGTATTTCTGGAAGCACAGCTCTGGGGAGCAAAAATACAGAGGGATAAATAAGAGGCAGGGATGGATGTTCATAGGGATTCAGGGAGTTATTAGGGTTGGAAAAGACCTCTAGGACTGTTGATGCAGCACCTCCACCACGTGTCTTTTGAACACTCCCAGGGATGGTGACTCCACCACTGCCCAGGGCAGCCTGTGCCACTGCTTGAAAACCTTTCCCATCAAGAAATTTCCCTCATGTCCAAACTAAACCTCCCCTGGCACAACTTGGGGCTGTTTCCTCTTGTCCTGTCACTTGTTACTTGGGAGAAGAGGCCAAACTCCACCTCACATATTTTTTCACACTTAGACAGGATTCTCTATTGATTTTGGCTCTTGACTGTTTGTCATTCCAGCCTAATTCCCTGGATTCTGTCCAGGATGACAGAGCACAGGGAAGCTGCAGGTCTGGGGAAGGAGCTGCTTCCCCACATCCCTGTTTCCATCCTGCCAAAGGATGGGGCAATTGCTCCACCTCTGCCATGGCCCTTCCCTGCACCCCCTTGCTGCTCATTTACCCTGGGGGTAAATCACTTGGGTTGGATGGAAACTCTCCAAAAGGAGGCTTTTCCATCTGGAAATGCTGATCAGGCAGGATTGAAGTGTTCCATGGAAAGGGTTTGATTCTGTCAAATCCTTGGGAAAATCAGTGGGAACAAAGCCAGGCTTCCTCCACCCCTGCCAGCCCACCCATCTGCCTGGATATTCCTGGACTTCCTGGCTCTGTGGGTACAAGAATTCCCAGCTGGTGGGTGAGCCCAATGCCCCAGCCAGGCCAGCAAAGAAAAGCAGCTCCTTTACAGCAGGAACAGCAATAATTAATCCATGGATTAATTTAATAATAACACTTATTCATGGAATGAGTTGGTTACGTGACCTGTCAACCCCCAGTGACTTCCCTGCTCCATGTGAGGATGTTTCAGGCTCTCCCAGAGCTGCAGAGGAAATCCCAGGATGGAGGTCACAGGTAGGAAGGGCCTGTGAGTGGACAAGATAGGGAGGATCACAGAATCCCACATTTAGGTTGGAAAAGAACCCCAAGACCATCAAGTCCAGTCTGTGCCTGATCCCCACTTTGTCCCCCAGCCCAGAGCACTGAGTGCCACGTCCTTCCTTCAACACCTCCAGGGACGAGGACTCCAAACCTCCCTGGGCAGCCCTTTCCAATGTCTAACCCCCCCTTTTCTATGAAGAAATTTTTCCTAATGTCCAACCTAAACCTCTCCAAGTGCAGCTTAACACTGCATCCTCTCCCCCTGGGGTGGGGGGGACAGAAAGGGAATCTCAGCTCAAGAGCCAAATTCCTGGGTACTCACAAACCCTCCAGGCTCCGTTTCTGTAGACCCCAAAGAGGCAGTGGGGACACCACCCACCCTGCCCCGAGCTGCCCCTGTGCAGATGGAGCAGAGTAGCACCTCACACTGACCGAGGGCCGCAAAGAACCGCTCAGAGAATCAGCCGAGGAAACCACCTGTCACTGCCTGTGCTGGCAGCTGGGGACAAAAATAGCCTCTCTTTGTGACACTGCTGCTCTCTGCACCTCCTGGCTCTCTGCAGGACCTGCCCTGGCCCCAGCTGGGTGGGCAGGAGGTGTCCCAGTGCCTGTCCTCACCCCACAGATGTGCTCCTGTCCCCAGGGGGGATGGTTGCAAGCAGGGGGCAGAGGGGAAAACAGCCAGCACTGGCTGTGAGAATATACTTCTACAGTGGTTCAGTAAATTATTCAGGGGTCTGGTACAGTGGCCAGTGAGCCCACAGAGCTGTGGGAGTCACGTTCGGGCTTCTGAACAAAACAGAAGCTCCTGATACCTGGGAGAGATAGAAGGGTTGGTTTGTCCTTGTGTGACTTGCAACTGATAACGAGGCGTGTCCTGGTGACAAAATAGGTGTCCTGGAGATAAGATGGGTGTCCTGGTGATAAGATAGGTTGGTATGAGATAGATCAGCGTGGGGATATGATGGGGTGTTACGTGGTGTTGATCAGACATGCTTGGCCACCAACCAGCACTTTGTCACGTCTCACGTTATCGCTGCGGGTGCTCAGAGGGAAGATGAGGTTCATCTTTTCCCTTGCAACATGCAGAGTGAAGGAGTCAGGAGAGCTTGAAAGGTTCAGGTAAAACAGAGGGAGATGGGTGAGTGGAGAGAAGGAGGTAAGGAGAGCTCAGCAAGAAGAGAGGGTTTGGGGAAGATTTGGGGAGAGCAGCATGAGCCACAGAGTCTTCTGGCATAACCTCAAGGGATCTATGTCCTGTCTGTCAGGGTGTGGATACACACACTCACTTCAAATCATCTCCAACTAAACCAGAGGCTCCTCTGGGAATTCGACTTTTCTGGTACTTTCCTTCAGCCGTGCTGAAAATTTAACAGGAGAGATCATTTCAAACCAGAAGATGGATTTGTTTTGAGAGCAAGGTCTAAGCAAAACGTCTTGGCTGTGGTTCTCAAGTAGAAAACACATCGAACCTTCCCTTTTCCAGCTTTCTCTGGGAAGGGAACACGACAGAGAGAATAATTCTTTTCCTGTCTCTGCCACTGACTGAACAGCAACAAGGCAGTTTCTCCCCTGATACCTGTTTTCCTCTCTGCTGGCAGGGATAACATGTCCTCAGTTCAGCACACAGGACAAGCTCACAGGACTGAGGGAGAAAATGCTTTGGCACATAAATAGTTGGTGTCACTGGAGGCTTCAGTCCGAGCAAGGAGAGGGGAACACTTGGCTTTCATCAAACCTGGGTTCTCTGAACAGGCTGCACCAGAGGTTAATTAATTCAAATCCCACACCTGATGCTCCCCAGGAACCTTGTCTTCAGACCAAACCCACCTCCCTGCAAGGCTTTAGGTGGTGGCTGTGCCCCTGGACTGCAGCTGCTTGCTTGGCCTCAGGACAAGGTGCTGTGTGTGAGCTGCTGTGTGGCTTCTCAGACGCCAGGAGATGGTGACAGATAAGCTTCTGTAGTCACTGTACCTCGGGGCTCACATCTTCTGCTTCCTCTGTTTCCCCAGCCCTCACAACCACCCTGGGCTCTGCAGCAGGGCAGGTCAGAGTCACCCCCACCACGGGTGATCCCCATCTAGGGGCAGGGTCAGCCAGGAGGGTTCCACGGGGGGCTCAGCTGAGCTGCGAGAGAGCTGCAAGAAAAAAACTCCATCCCTGCAGCAAAACCAGCCCAAGGGTCACCTGCTCGGTCAAGGAGACCATCAGGGAGTTAAACCCCTGGCCTAGCAGAGGGAAATTATAATTATTTTCCTGTCAGCTTGAAGCAGTTCAATAATCTGAGCCGTAGATGTTAAAAATATAGAATAGTTTATTTATAGGATGAGGAACAAGATGCTCACTTCATCAGCACAGAGGGGCCAGGTGGGATCCAGGAGGTGAGGAATGGGCCCTGGAATTTGGATCTTTAGGAGCCATGAGCACCCTGGGGGGTGTGTGAAGCCCTGCTGTGTGCTGAGCAGGGCTGGCAGTGCCAGGGGGAGAGAGGAGCCTGGCAGAGGCACGAGGACAAACCAGTGGGTCCCACTGCTCCTCTCCATCCCAGCTGCTCCTTGCCCTAAGCCAAGTGGGGAGGGGACTCAGTGGCTCCCTGTCCTGTGTCACACCCCACTCAAACCTCACCAGAAATGTGACCTGGGTGGTTTCCTGTGAAGGAATTGTTCGTTGAAGTGTCTGGAAAGATCCAGATCTGCCGGAGCCAACACGGTTCATCCTCGGTGACACTGGTGGACACAAAGCCCTGAGGTCACAGAGTCACAGAACCAGAGAATGGTTAGTGCTGGAGGGGAGCTCTGGAGATCATCCATCCCAACCCTCCTGCCAAGGCAGGGTCACCTGGAGCAGGTGACACAGGGACACGTCCAGGTGGGTTCTGAAGGTCTTCACGGAGGGAAGGTCCTGGGGATAACTTTGGAATCGGGTAGGAAGGAGCTCTAATACTGTCTGTACCATCCTGTGCTGGCTCAGGCTGGAGGTGGAGGTCATGGCCTGCCGCTGACAGGAGGCACAGCCGAGTGGCCCCTGTGCTGGGACAGCATCATCTCCCAGGTGCTTCGTTCTGGAACTGCTTGAGAAACATTGGAGAGATTAAAGCAAAACTTCACAAGGAGCCTTTCCAGGTCCCAGGCAGGTGGGGGGTGCGTTGAGGAGCAGAGAAGGAAGCTCAGGGAAGAGCTGCTTTTGACTTGTCCTCTGTCTGTGGCCCGTTTTCTGGCTTGGCAGCAATGCTGTAGTAGTAGGAGCGGATTGTGTTCTCCACTTCTGCAAATCCAGGACGTTCTTCCCACCTGAGAGGGCAGAGAGAAACAAGGGGAGTCAACAGAGAGGACAAGAGCAGACTGATGCAATGAGAAGATACCAAACACAGAGAACCTGGGGAGGAACAGCAGCCCAGCTTAGGAGGACAGCTCAGACCGTTCTGGGATGAAGAGGGTCCAAGACACAGAGCTTGGACAATTCCCAGGGCTGGCACAGGCAAATGGAGGAGGATGGCGGTGAAAGGTTCATCATGGGCTGGAGAGAGACCCCAAGGCAGGAGACACCAGCTCTTTGTGTCATCACCATCCAGACATCACCACTCAGCCAGTGCACTCCAACCTGGCCTAGTGGAGCTGTCCCTGCCCATGGCCAGGGGTTGGGATGAGGTGACCTTTAAGGTCCCCTTCCAACCCAAACCATTCTGGGACTCCTGAGCTGGTGGGAGCCTCACCTGTAGGTCCAGCACTGCTGCATGAGGGCGAACATCTCTGCGGGGCAGTTGGTGGGACAGTCCATGCGCTTGCCCTGCTCTATGAAGCTGATCACCTCGGGGCCTTTCATTTTCTAGGATCGAGTGGGAAATGCATTAATGTTCTTGGAGCTGCCACAGGTCAGAGCTGGGCCTGGGGCAAAGCTCTGGTCCCATGAGCCACAGCTGAGCCGCTGTTTCCAACCTCAGCACCCACAGATGGTATCTCGTGCTGTGGCCCATCTTGCAGACCCCATCTTGCCCAGCCCAGAGACCTCATCACACCCATCCTGACAACCCCATCCCTCCCATCCTCCAGACCCCATCCCATCCATCCTCCAGACCCCATCCTGCTGACCCAGACCTCTTATCCAGATCCCTTATCCTGCTAATCCCATCCTGACAACCCCATCCCTCCCATCCTGACAACCCCATCCCTCCCATCCTCCAGACCCCATCCTGCCCACACTGTAGACCCCATCCTGCTGACCCAGACCCCTTATCCTGCTGATCCTCCCCAGCCTGCAGACCCCACCCCACCCAGCCTCGAAACTCCATCCCACCCATCCTGCCAACCCCATCCCACCCACCTTGCAGACCCCACCCTACCTACCCTGCAGACCCCATCCCTCCCATCCTGCAGACCCCTCCCCCAGACCCCACCTCAAGTACAGCAGTGGTTGAAAAGTGACTTTTCAGCTCTGCAAGTGAGCAGAAGGAGCCAAGAGAAGATCTGCTTTGACTCCAACCCAAGTGAATTTAGTTTGTTTTCTATTTCTTCTCCCTCCAGTGAACACAGAGCTGCAGGATCCAACCTCGTGGTGCCTTCCATGAAGGACAAGTGGACCTGAGTCCTTTCCCCTCTGTCCACCAGTGGGAATACCCACTCATGGAAGTAGGAATTGCAGTTTCTGTGTGTGTCAGCTGTGATTGTGTCATCCACCTGTGATGAACCCGGCTCTGCCTCACCTTGTGGGGTTTCTGTCTCACCTTGTGGGATTTCTGTCTCACCTTGTGGGGTTTCTGTCTCACCTTGTGGGGTTTCTATCTTATCTTGTTCAGTTTCTATCTTACCTTGTAAGGTTTCTACCTCGCCTTGTAGGGTTTCTATCTTACCTTGTAGGGTTTCTATCTTACCTTGTGGTGTTCCTATCTCTCCTTGTAGGATTTCTGTCTCACCTTGAAGGGTTTCTGTCTCACCTTGTAGGATTTCATTGTAGGGTTTCTGCCTCACCGAGTAGGGTCTCTATCTCTCCTTGTAGGGCTTCTGCCTCTCCTTGTAGGGTTTCTGTCCCACCTTGAAGGGTTTCTGTCTCATCTTGTGGGGTATCTGTCCCTCTGTGTAGGGTTTCTGTCTCTCTATGTAGGGTTTCTGCCTCACCTCGTAGGGTTCCATCCTCACCTTGTAGGGTTTCTGCCCGTAGCTGAAGGCCTCCCACATGGTCACCCCGTAGCTCCACACGTCGCTCTTGCTGGAGAACTTGTGGTAGTTGATGCACTCGGGGGCGTACCACTTGAGGGGCCACTTCCCTGCTGTCCTGGCCTGCAGCAGAAAACAAAGGGGAGCATTCCCACCCCGAGCTGGGCCTGAATCCTGCTTTGCTAAATGTTTTGTGCCCAGGGCAATTCCTTGCTGCTGAAAAAAAATCCTCTAAATCCTCAACTCCAAACCCCAGTCCTGGAATCTGGAGCTTGTTGTGCAGGATGGGGACCCTCCTGCCACCCTCCTCCTGCACCCCAACCCCAGGGCTGTTTAATCAAAGAGTCATGGAGTGGTTTGGGTTGGAAGGACCTTAAAGCCCATCCAGTCCCAGCCCCTGCCATGGGCAGGGACACCTTCCACTAGCCCAGGTTTCTCCAACCTGGCCTTGGACACTTCCAGGGATCCAGGGGCAGCCACAGCTTCTCTGGGAATTACATCACAGCCCCTCATCACCCTCATAGCCAAGAATTCCTTTCCAATCTCCCATCTCACCCTGCCCTCTGGCACTGCGAAGCCATTCCCTGTGTCCTGTCCCTCCATCCCTTGTCCCCAGTCCCTCTCCAGCTCTCCTGGAGCCCCTTTAGGCCTTGGAAGGGACTCTCGGGCCTCCTTGGAGCCTTCTCTTCTCCAGCTGAACCCCCCAAGCTCTCCCAGCCTGGCTCCAGCCCTGTGATAACTTAGTGGCCTTGTCTGGACTCATTCCAATCTTTCTCGTGCTGGGGGCCCCAGAGCTGGACCCCGGATTCCAGGTGGGGTCTCTGGTTCTCCCTGCTGGGAAGAGCAGTCCTGGCTCACTTTCCATCCCCTTCTCTTCCCTGCTCTTTGCTCTCTGGCTCCTCTCATCCCACTGCACCACGTTCCCCTCGCTGCCTCTGCGTCCATCTGAACGTCCTCCTGGGGAGCCAGAGCTTTGCAATCCTCCTTTTTGAGTGTCCCAGCAGTGAGACCAGCCAGGGTGGGATGTTGTTGTACAGCTCATGTGGAGCACAAACCCCCTTTCTCTGGAGGTCTCAGCCCCCTGCTCCTCACACTTACCTTGTAGTAACTGTCATCAGCACCAAGAGCCTTGGAGAGCCCAAAGTCACTGATCTTGGCGTAGTGCTGGTTGACCAGCAGGACGTTTCTGGCTGCCAGGTCCCTGTGGACAAAGTTCTTCTCCTCTAAGTACTTCATCCCTATGGACACCTGGTGCATCAGCTCCACGATATTGCTGACTGCAATCTCGTCTCTGGGGAAGATGAAGGGACAATTCTTTAGTAAAGGTCCCCTCTGGATTTTCCAGCTTCAAGGGGGAATGAGAAGGGACATCTCTGCTTAGTCCCTCTTATCCCACAGGAAAAGACGTCGCAGCTTCTCTGCTCCTCCAAAGCTCAGCTCACCTGGCAGCAGAAAGTCACCCAGAGATATTTAATTCAATACTCACTTCTTGGAGGCCAAGAACCTGTTGAGGGGCCCCCCAGAAGCCATCTCCATCACCAGCATCAGGGACTCTGCCTCACACACCCCGATCATGCGGACGATGTAGGGGTTGTCCAGCTGGTGCATGATCTGGGCTTCCTTCATCATCTCATCCTTCACTGTTTTCTCGTTGTTGCTCTTCAGCACCTTTATGGCCACATCAATCTGCTTCCTGCAGGAGGAACACGAGTGGGACGAGCTGAGCAGCAGCTGAGTTCAGGTGTCACAGGCAGGAATGCAAAACACTTCTCAGGTGGTGCTGGTTGGACCTCTCAACAGGATGTTTTGGCAGAGCCCTGCACCATCCTGGTATCCCAGGCCAAAGAGCAAAGGATCACCTCACCCTTCTAAGGGTAGGCCAGTAGTTGCCATCTGTAGATCTGAAGGCACAGAACCTCCCACACCAAGATCTGTGTCATTGCTGCCACTCCTCGAGGGGGAAACTGAGGCACAAGGTAAGTAAGGACCATCTCTGTGGGCTCATAGACAACCAGTGACAGAGCCAAGGATGGCACATTCAGGCTCACTCCTTTGCCCTCACATGGACCTGACCTCAGGAGCATGGCCCTGCTCCTCTGGGCACAGGAAACACCTTCAGGGCATTGGAATGAGAGGATCTTTAAGGTCCCTACTCACCCAAACCATTCAGAAGTGGCAGTGGAGTGTGTGGGGCAGGTTCACACTCAGGGGAGTGAGGCTGTCACTGAAAACCCACGAGAAATCATGGAATCATAGCATCACACCATCCTATCATTGAATTATTAGGGTTGGGAAAGACCTCTAAGATCATCAAGGCCGTGCTGTGAATGAATCCCCCATCACCCACTAAACCACGGCACCAAGTGCCACAGCCACTCGTTTTTTGACCACATCCAGTGGTGCTGACCCCTTCATCAGATCCACCACCACTGCCCTTCCAGACCACCTCTTAAAGCTCCACCCCGTTATCATTTTAGGGTCCATCCAGCTAGAAACAGGATAAGTGGGGACACCCCTGAGCCCAGCCCAGATGTGTCCCCTCCAGCTCCCTCCTCCCCCCTCCGGCTAACACTCACTTCCTCATTTTGTAGACTCCTTTCTTGACACAGCCAAAGTTTCCTGCCCCCAGCTCCACTTCATCGATCATCAGGTGGTCCCTCTTGAGGAAGAGTTTCTTGTCCTTCAGCTCCTCGGGGTCGCTGTAGGGGCTCTCGTACACGCTGGTGTCCATGGGCAGCAGGTGGGACTTCCCGGCACCTTCCCGAGGGACACAAGGTTCAGGAACCCCCTGCCCTTCCCCATCCCTCTCTCCCTCACTCATTGGGAAGGTTTTCTCTGCTCTCTTGGCCAGTTCTCCTTCAAGCTCCGGGATTTATCCTCCCTCATGGGCATCTCCCTTCCTTACACGAGCCAGGGCCTGTCCTGGTTCCAGCTGCTGAAGGAGCCAGGATGGGGACAGGTGGCTGAGCATTCCCATTCCACATATCAGACTCTGCAGGGCCTGGGTGTGGGCAGGACGTCATCCCAGTGAAATACAGATGAATCCATGGATTATTTAGGAGGCAGGATGGAAGGTGGGGGTAGGACAGGGCTCGATGGGCCGGGTAAAACAGGGAATGGGATAAGGGTGGATTTACTGGGAGCTCAGAACCCTGACATGACTGGGATGCTCCTGGGTGCCTTTGTAAGATAGGGGTCTACAGGCAACCCCTGTGGCTCCTGTGCCATCCCCAGGTCCTGTCCCCTGCCAGGACGGGGCTCCCAGAGGTGCTCACCCACAGGCTCCGGCGTGTATCCGTCTGCATTGAGGGGGCCCAGGTTCCTCTGGAAAAGAAATGGGGATACAGTGGATGAAGGAGCACAGAGAAACTGCTTCAGTTAGTTAGAAATGGAGAGGGAAGGGACAGGGAGCCTCTGCACCCCAACAGAGCCCAGCTGGTGATGCCCTTAAAAGGCCCTGAGGTGGCACAAGAGATGGGAGGGATAATGAGCCAACATCCCTCTTCCAGTCCTGGCTGGCAGATCCCAAATCAGGGATCAGGCCCTGAGGGATCCAGAGACAGGAATCCTGAACACATCACCCTCCTCCAGTACAGCAGAGAGTGGCAAAGGTGTGGGACATTCATCCAGCACTGCCTGGAGGCACCAGGACGTGGCAGTTTGGGGCACCACGATATAAGATCTGAAACCATCAGTGTCCAAAGGACGGCAGTGAAGATGGGGAAGGGCCTTGAAGGGCAGACCAAGGGTACTTGGTGTGTTCAGCTGGAGAAGAGGAGAATGAGGAGAGACCTCACTGCAGTTCCAGCTTCCTCAGGAGGGGCAGAAGAGGGGCAGGCGCTGAGCTCTGCTCTGGAACCAGGGACAGGAGCCAGGGAAGGGCTGGAGCTGTGCCAGGGGGGTTGGGATGGATCTCAGGGAAAGGTTCTTCCCCCAGAGGGTGGTGGGCACTGCCCAGGCTCCCCAGGGCAGTGGGCACGGCCCCAAGGCTGCCAGAGCTCCAGGAGGGTTTGGGCAACGCTCTGAGGGACAGGGGGGGATTGTTGGGGTGTCCTGGGCAGGGCCAGGGGTTGGACTGGATGATCCCTGTGGGTCCCTTCCCACTCAGCATGTTCTGTGATCCTGTGACTTGGGAGCCCAGCAGGGATTGTGAAAGCTCCTGAGACAATGGGGGAGTGCTCAGGCCTCTCTCAGCTCCACTGGGTTCTGGGATGGGCTCAGAGCCCCCAAACTCCCTGGTTTCAACACAGCTCAGCTCTGGCAGCTGTGACTGAGCCCAGACATGCCCTGAGGCCGAGGGAGGACAAAGACCTGGCCGGGGGCCAGTGGGCTGAGCGTTCCCAGAATCCAACCACGTCTTCCTCGCTCCTGCCTGGCAAGGAGGGCAGGGGCAGAGGCCTTCCCAAGGGTATTGCAAGGAGCTCAGTATGAATGGAAACCATTTTCAGCTCCAACAGTAGCTGTGCCCAGCGATTCCTCATCCCCACCCCAGCTGGAAAAGGGACAGTGTCACAGCTGGGCTTAATATAGTCCCTTGGAGTTACCAGGTTTTAGGGAAAAGCAGAGTTTGGAGAGCAGAGTTTGATCAGCAAAGCTTGAAATGCAATAGTATTAAATCACTGAGGTACCAATAAAAGAACCCCTACCCCCCCCCAAAAAAAAAATACTTACACTCACAGAGGGGTGGGCTGGTGGAGCTGGTGCTGCAGATGCTGCAAAATCAGGAGAGAGAAATTAGGAGTTTGCATGAGCTTAAGCAGGATCAGAGCAGTCCTTGAAGGGCTGTGTCTGATCACATCCCCCCCCCACCCCCCAAAGGACAGTTTTCACAGCTTTAGCAAAAAAAAAATAATAAAAAAAAAAAGGTGTGGAAAGGTGTGGGTGTTATCCCTCACCTGGCATGTTGGGGTTGGGGCAGGTTTCCTTCAGGTAGAAAATCAGCCCGTCTGGTTTGAGTTTTAGGTACTCCACCAACTGCAGGAGGAAAAAGAGATTATTGTGAGGAAAAAAATCACCCCTTTTTTTACTGAAGGCAACTTTGGTGGTTTATGGCAATAAGATTTATGGCAGGCAAGGTCTAGAATGTTTCTGTCCTCTGTCTAAGAGGAGATCTGCTCACTCAGGGATGTCCTGCAGTAAGGGCTTGTATATTTGGATACCTGCCAGAGCTGGGAAGAACTTTGGAAGTTAGATAAGGACCAAAGAAAGACAAAAGGAAATCTCCTTTTGAGAGATTTTCAGCGTAATATTATTGTCCCAGCCAGAAAGGGTTTTTTAAGTCCTGCTGTGTTTGATAAGGCCTGAGAGAAACTTTTTGCTTTCCCAGAGGAACTCCAGGGTTAGCTCTGAGGACCCCAGGCAGCTTTTCCCTGCAGCACCACTGGTCCAAGCACGGTGGGGATTTGACTCTGGCTGGAGACAACCAGCCCAGGCCCAGCCACTGGACCACAGGGACACAAGGCTTTCTCTTCCCCTCCTGTCTGGCTCAGATTTCAGCTGCAATTGAGAGCCTGGCGTGGTTCTGTTGCCATAAAAATGCCCCCAAGTCTTTGTTTTCAATCAAACTCAGAGTGAAAACAGTCCTGGGAATTCGGAACATTCAGCAAAACAGAGTCACTTGTCCCCCCCCAGGCAGCCCTGCCCAGGGGGGAGCTCTGGGATCTGCTCCCTGGAGCAGGTCTGAGGTGGGTGCCAAGGGGCACAGCTGGGCTCTGGGGGGACATGGACCCCTCAGCAGTGCCAGGAGTTGCTGGACCCTGTGACTCATTCCCTAAAAACCCACCCCCACCTTCATGAGGATTGCTGGGCCATCCCAGCCACGTCCACCTCCCACTCTCAGGGGTGACAGGATGTGTCTCCTGCCACTGGGATCTCCAGCCACATAAAGATCTCAGCAGCTGGCTCCAGACTTCTGCCCTCCCCTACTCCCTGCACAGAAATCAGTCCCTTGGAACGTGGTTTGGCAATCTGTAGCCAACAGTTTTGCCAGTCTGGGAGCAGTTTGGGGAACACACGGGAGGGACAAGGTGGAGTGAGCAATTTCAGGGTTTTCTGGAAGGGAAAACAACCCACACCACCACCCATAGATGCTTTTAAAGCCTTTAAAGGTCCACATGCCTTTCCTGTCCCTCAAGGCAGCTGCAGTTGGTCAGAGCCTGGTGCTGGTCACACCAAGGCAGTGGTTTTGATCCCTGTATGGGCCATTCACTTCAGAGCTGATGATCCTCCCCTCTATTTCCAGCTCAGAAGAACAAGTGAAAAATGCCTGTGCTTTCTTAGACACCAATTTTCAGCACCCCCAGCACTTTACCTGCCAGAGTGTGTCGAACTTGGTGCCCTCAGGGATGGAGTATTTGCCAGACTTGTCCTGGTCCACCCTGTAGTGATACACGGTCTTGCCATAGACAAGGGACAGGGCGTAGGCACGGTTCTCCTTCCTTTCTCGCAGCCTGGGAGGAAGGAGGACTATTAAAAGTAGCTCTAGAACTTGCCCTGCAAGTTGTCGTGGTTGCCAGGGGTGGGTGGGCACATGGAAAAGTGTCCCTGAAGCCACTGATGGACCTTCCTGACCCCCCTCTGAAGATGCCAAGGGGGATCCTTCAGCTGCCAGGGTTTGCCTCTCTCATGGAACCCCAGCACGGTTTGGGTTGGAAGGGATCTTAAGGATCAAGTTCCACACCTCTGCCATGGGCAGGGACACCTTCCACCAGCCCAGCTTGCTCCAACCTGGCCTTGGACACTCCCAGGGATGGGACAGCCACAGCTTCTCTGCCCAACCTGTTCCAGGGCCTGCCCACCCTCCCAGCCAAGAATTCCTTCCCAGTATCCCATCTGAATTTCTCCTCTTTCAGATTAAACCCATTCCCCCTTGTCCCATCACTACAGTTCCTGATGAACTGTTCTCCAGCTAATTCTCCCTTTGCCTGACTCATTCAGGAGATAATTCAATTAAGGGCTGTCTCATCTTGGCAGAGAAGCAGAGCAAACGCTTTCTCCTGTGTTTTATGGGCCATACATTGCCAAAGTGTCAGTGTTAAATGCCTTCATCAACTGAACCCTATATTTCATATCATCCAGTGCAGTGGAAAGCACATTTCATAGAGATATTTCAACATGAGAAATAAATAAAGCTCAAGGTTGGCTCTTCACAGAGTCCAGACACTGTCGGGGCAATGACAGATTTGGGGGCTCAACCCCTGTCTTTGAAATATCTGTAACCAGCCTGACCATAGTCAGCTAAACCTCTCAGAACTACCATGTGAAAGCAACAATTACAGGATGGTGGAGGTGGAGGAAGGTTAAAAAGCACAGGCTTTGGATACTCACAGGAATTTCCCGTCAGGCTGTGCCCCCGAGTAGAGCCTCCGTTCAGCCTCGTCCCGGGTGATGCTGCCGTGGTACCAGGGCATCCTCTCATGGGCTGTGGTGGCAACCAGCTTCTCCACCTGTGGAGCCTGGCTTATGATGGCCTGTTCCAGTGCATCCCCCTGGAAAAGAGTGGGAAATGAGACCTCCTGCTGTTCTGCTGCGCTGTTTCGTGGTTCAGCACGGTTGATTTTGCACCAGCTGGGGTAGATGACACAGGAAACTTGGAGGGTCTCCCAATTAAAGGGCCTGTGACCCAACAATGGGTTGAATTCTGTACTGCTACAGAGCAGAATTCTTTGCTTCTCTCAATTGACCTCATCCCTCGAATCCAGCTGAAGTCCATTGACTTGCTGGTGAGGGAAGAGAAAATCTTCGTGTTTACGTGGTGGAACTTGATGTCAGGGTTGTGGGGTGTCTTTTGCCTTTGCATTC
>NW_020956722.1:38646-58888 GCF_003031625.1 Empidonax traillii | reverse complement strand
GGAAGGGCTGGAGCTGTGCCAGGGGGGTTGGGATGGATCTCAGGGAAAGGTTCTTCCCCCAGAGGGTGGTGGGCACTGCCCAGGCTCCCCAGGGCAGTGGGCACGGCCCCAAGGCTGCCAGAGCTCCAGGAGCGTTTGGACAACGCTCTGAGGGACAGGGGGGGATTGTTGGGGTGTCCTGGGCAGGGACAGGGGTTGGACTGGATGATCCTTGTGGGTCCCTTCCCACTCAGGAGATTCCAGAATTCCATGATTTTCTTTAGGGCAGAACCTCCGCCTTCCTGGCTGCTCACCAGCTGCAGACACCAGGACTTGGCAAGACCAGTTCAGTCTGGAAATCAAGTGGGGGACCCTCAGTTCATTTCCCTGGGCTCACACCTGCTCTAAACTGTTCTTTTTCGCTGCCAGGAGGTGGCGATGTCCTTTGTGTTATCAGCCAGTGGCCACACATCTGCTTCGTGGAGAAACCCCATTCTATACCTGCTTCTGGTATAGAATTCTGGCACAAAACACCTCATTCTGGTCCAGAATTCCTCATTCTCTTATAGAAACCCTACGGAATACCTCATTCTGTCAAATACCTTTGCTCTAAAACAGGCCAGATTTAGAGAGCTTTTGTAGAAAGGACGATGCCCGAGCTGTATTTTTGCCAGGACTTGGATCAAAATACGGAATCACAGAATCAATTAGGTTGGAGAAGACCCCCAAGATCAACTATTCCAACCTCTGACCGATTCCAACCCTGTGAACTAGCTCAGAGCACTGAGTGCCACGTTCAGTCATTCCTTGGACACCTCCAGGAGTGGTGATGCCACCACCTTTCACCACCACCCTTCCAATGAAACAATAAAATGACACTTGTAAGAGTCTGAGTAGCCACTGTCAGGGTGACAGGAGGTAGAAGGACATTAATTACAAGGTCACCAGTGGGACCACTTAGAGAGTTTTGATTTATTCATGTATTATATATAATTTAATCTGCCATAAAATACAGGAACATGGCTATAGTTACTTAGATACTGCTGTTGTAGTGTCTAAATTTAAATGATAAACCTGATCCAGTACCAGCTACCTCAGGCTCATAGATAAAAGCTCCACAGGCAAAAAAAACCCTCCACATACAAAAAAACCTTCCAACTGGCAAAGACTCCACTCCAAAAAGAGAGGAAGACCCGAGGAAAAGTCTAATTCTGGTTTCATTCCATTTTCAGTGCAACATTTAGAGGTGTTTCACGTGGAGAGCACTGGTCTAAGGCAAGGGAGCATCCCATGGGCTGCAGAGGAGAGAAGGATACGTGGGGAAATGCTGGCAAAAGGAGCTCCAGGTGTTCAGAGGGGCAGTCACAGAATCACAGAGTTGGAAGGGACCCACAGGGACCGTCGAGTCCAACCCTTGGCCCTGCCCAGGACCATCCCCAAGAATCACACCCTGTGCCCCAGAGCATCATCCAAGCACTCCTTGAGCTCTGGCAGGCTCTGCCTCCAGAAGGCTTGGGAAGATGTTTAGACAGATGTTTAGACAGATGTTTCTGAGCGTCTTCTGAAGAAGAAGCTGTGAAAGAGAGGGATTAAGGCTGCTCTTAGTGCCAGCAGCCTCCAAGAAGGGCCTTTTTCTAGAGGGGGGAAGAACAAGGGGGTGCTGCAAGAGCAAGGGGGAGATGGCAGTGGCTGTGAAGCAGGAGAACACACAGGGACCCTCGAAATGCCAGGCAGTGGAAGGATTGTGGGAAAATTTGTTTCCTGAGCTAAGGACACTGGACTTCCAAGAAAATTATCCTAATGGTGCTCTGAGAAAAGAGCCACCCCTGCTCTCCTCAGAGCTTTTATCATCTCTGGCCCCCCAGCCCTCCCCACCCCAGAGGCCCTGAGCACGTCTGTGAGTTCTTCTCCCTTTCCTCACACCAGAGAAAGTTTCCCTGGAACGCAGGAGGAGAAAACACCTAAAATTTGCTTTAGGCAGGAAAGCAAAGAACTCTCTACACCTGCCTGAAAGGAGGTTGTAGCCAGGTGGGAGTCAGTCTCTTCTCCCAGGAAATCAGCAGTAGGACAAGAGGGCACGGGCTTAAGCTCTGCCAGGGGAAGTTTAGGTTGGATATTAGGAAGAAGTTCTTTACAGAGAGAGTGATCAGGCATTGGAATGACCTGCCCAGAGGTCCTCCACTGTCCCTGGAGGTTTTTAAGACGAGGCTGGATGTGGCACTGAGTGCCGTGATCTGGTAATCACAGTGGGGTTGGATCAAAGGGTTGGACTTGATGATCTCAGAGGTCTCTTCCAACCCAGTTAATTCTATGATTCTATGATTCTATGATTCTACGGTTCTATGGTTCTATGATTCTGTGATTCTATGATTCTGTGATTCTATGATTCTGTGATTCTATAGTTCTATGGTTCTATGACTCTATGGTTCTATGGTTCTATGGTTCTATGATTCTGTGATTCTGTGATTCTATGACTCTATGACTCTATGATTCTATGGTTCTATGATTCTATGATTCTATGGTTCTATGACTCTGATTCTATGGTTCTATGACTCTATGGTTCTATGATTCTATGATTCCAATCTCCTCGCCATAAAACTCCCGGCAGGGTGGCAGCGACGAGGGGGGGTCAGGGCTCAAGCAGAAGGGCGTGAGCACCCCCTTGCCCATTCCCACTCCCGGGAAAGGCCTGTACCTCCAGCTTCCAGGTCTGCCGCACGTACTCCCGCACCATGTTGTCCCTCATGCTGTCGAACACCCCGGGCTGGGGCTCCACCCCGCTGGGCCGGTTGCAGGGCTTGCGGAGGGGGCAGCACAGCCCGTCGGCGTCCTTGGAGTAGAACTCGCACAGCTCCTCGGGCCCGCAGTGGGCTTTGCCCCCCAGGATGGCGTAGGTGCCGTTCAGCTGCCGCTCGATGGGGTAGTGGTAGAACTGCAGGTCGAACACCACGGACAGGACGTACCCGCCCAGGCTGCGCAGGCACTGCCGGAGCAGGAACAGCCCGTCCGACATCCCCGCCAGTTTCAGGTGCTCCTCGGCCTCCGACCTGGCGATGCTGCCGTAGTAGAAGGGCAGGTGGGCGGCGGCGTCCGGCATCTCCGGCACCTTGCTGGGGCTCCTGCGGGGGGTTCACGCGCTGCTGGAAGAGAAAATTCATGGAATCGCAGGATCAGCCAGGATGGAAAACACCTCTGAGATCCTGGAGTCCAACCCCTGACCCAACACCACCTTGTCACCCAGACCATGGCACTGATGCCACGTCCAGTCTGTCCTCAAACACCTCCAGGGGTGGTGAATCCACCCCCTCCCTGGGCAGCCCATTCCAGTGTCTGATCACTCTCTCTGGGAAGAATTTCTTCCTGATGTCCAACCTAAACCTCCCCTGGCACAGCTTAAGGCTGTGCCCTCTTGTCCTACTGCTGGTTCCTGGGAGCAGAGCCTGACCCCCCTCCAGCTCCCCCCTCCTGTCAGGGAGTTGTAGGGAGTGAGAAGGTCCCCCCTCAACCTCCTTTTCTCCAGGCTGAGCCCCCCCAGCTCCCTCAACTGCTCCTCATAGAACTTGTGCTGCAGTCCCTTCACCAGCCTCCTTGCCCTGAGTGTCCTTCACTGACACACAATTTTCAAAAATGGTTAGCTGGAATTAAGACTCATTTGTCAAGATGCCCTCATCTGACTCTCTGAGAAGTCATTTCAAACCTCTTGTGGAGATGAACATCAGGGATAAATGTTACTTTACAATGTTAAAAAAACCAAACAAAAGAAAAAACATGACCCCACACCCAGGACTTTGACCAATACCCTATGAAAAAGCTGAAATCCCTTATGGCCTTTGCTTTTTCTGCATGTTCTAGCACTGCAGGAGAGAACTGTTAGTTCAGGTGCTTTCACTGCATCTACGTGCTGAGAAGGTCAGCACCTCTTCCTAAATAAACACTCTATCCATATCCCCACCCACAGCACCCCATGATTCCTCCACCCTGCCCTAAATAGAGCTACAAAGTATGAGCAAAACCCATCTGAGCTTGATTTAAAGACTCCAAGCAATAAGGAATGCACCAAATCCTGCAGTGAATCACTCCAATGGTTAATTATCTTCAACATTAAAAAAAGTGCTTCTCACATCCATCCCAACGTTTTCAGCCTTGACTTCCTACCATTTTCTCTCCAGCCCCGTTTTCACAATAAAAGGAAATTCTTTCGCCTCTCTGAGTAAATTAGTTTTGTCATGGAGGTCTCTGAGGCCAGAATCTTAAATGCAGTAAGATTAAAACACGAGATGTCTAAGAAACATTTAGATACACGACTGCACCAAACACAGCACGAGGAGATAGAGATAAGCCCAAGTGCTTCTGGGCAGACATCAACCATCAGTGGATGGGAACATGAAGAAATTTTCCTCTAATTGTCCTTTGAACAATCTGTGTTGGTTTTTTTTTTTCCCCACAATACCTGGCTCTGGTGGTTTCTGAACTTGGCTGATTTGGTCAGAGATCCCAACTGGCAGAAAGGGGCACGTTGTTGACCGAGTCACTGCAGAGCCCCTTCTTCTGTATCTACACAAGTCCTATATCTCTATCTTGAATCATCCAGAATCCCACCCAGAGGGTGCTGACAGAGGCCAATTAGCTGTGATGAATGGAAACATCATCAGATCCGAAGGGTCTCATTTGTTCCCTGGAGCCTCATTGTGGGTTTTGTCGTTGCGCAGACGATGACCCCAAAAAAGGTCAGAGCGGTCGCCCCCATCCCACAGGCACGTCACTCGTGTTCAGAGTAAAGCAGACACTGGGAGAGTGGAGAGGACACTGGTTTTTTGGGCAATTTGCTTTGGTTCTTCCCAGTTTGACCCTGATTTCTGAAACCTGGGGGAAAAGTCACTACCCGATGGGTTGAGCCCATTGCTGTGGCCTCTGCTCTCAGGTGTGGCTGGAGCTGTGTCTGGGCTGGTGGTCAGCCCTGCTGGGGCTCACCCAGGCTCCTTCATCCCTCTCAGCACCACAGTGGCAGGGCTGCCTCCTGCCAGCCACTGGGATCACTGGAGCTGGGAAGGGGTCGCCTGGATTTGTGCTCTGGATGGGCAGGGACGGGATAAGGGTGAGGAGGAAACCGCTGAGCAGGAACCAACCCTGCTCTGCAAAGACTCTCGTGGAGCTGGATTTGTGGCAACCAGACCCTTCTGTACCTATTTGTTTGTTGTCTCCACCAAGCCCCGAAATGGCCCTGATGAGAACAGGAAGGGAGAACAGGAGGCGTTTCAGCCGAGGCAGGAAACCACAACAGGAAGCCACAGTGGTGTTCACTGCTTGGGTGAGGGACCAGTGGAACCCTGTCAGGCACAGCACAAACGTGGAACCCCTTCCTAAATCCATCCAATGGATTAGAGCAGGGTCTTGGCAGAGCTGCCAGTCTGGGACACAAAGGACAACACCCCATGGCTCAAACTCAGATTGCAGTCGGTGTTCGGGACCAAAGCAAACATCCCAATCCCGTGATGCCTCCAGGCATCCAAGCAGCCCAGGCACTGATTCCCAGACCTAGTTCCCAAACTTTCTTCCCTCAGGTGACCAGGTCCTCCCAACCTCAGCCTGGTCTCGGGACTGAAGGATGTGAGAGTGAGGACTGGGTTTAGCTGCAGTGTCATGAATCACATTGAAGAGGAAGTGCTGAGTGAGCAGTGGAAGATCCGTGGCCTTCTTCGTGGGCTGCCACTTTCCACTGCCCACCTGGGACAAACAGCAGGGAGGTACAAGGATGCTGCACCCAAACATGGTGACTCCCTCTCCTGGAAAGTCCAGGAGCAGAACATCACAGCAAACAGATTGTTCAGACAGGTGAAAATGAGGTGGCAGAAGCCATGGGTGACATCTGAGCTCTCACAAAATTTCCAGCTGCCTACACGGGGTGTTCTGTTATAAACAGGATGGTTTTCCTCTCCAAACACAGAGCTGTGAGTGAAGGAACCCTCATGGAGGGAACCCAGGCCTTGGTTCAGGCTGTGTCACCCATCCCATCCAAGCCTGGCTGCCACAGATGAACCCTGGTAGGAAACGACTCCTATTAGAAAAAACCTCCAAGTCCCCAGACATGAGGGAAAGTCACCTGCTGAAGTCTCAGAGCAAATTTGGACAGGATGATTTACAGCCCCTCTTACTTTCAAAAGGTTTGTCCAACCATCCTGGCTCTTTCCACTGCCCACACACACCAGCCCAGGGTCTTCTGGGCACAGCTCAGCTCCCCTTCCAAACTGCAGCTCTGGTCACAGAACCACAGACTCACAGAATCTGCTGAGCTGGAAGGGACCCACGAGGATCATCGAGTCCAACTCCTGGCCCTGCACAGGATCATCCCCGAGAGTCACACCCTGTGCTCAAGGGTATCATCCTTGAGCTCTGTCCTTGGCACTACGTCTGGGTGGACCTGAGCAACCCTGAACAACCCCAACAGACCTCCACAAACCTCACACAACTTCCTTTTCCCCAAGCAGACAAAAGTTAGAACCAATTTCATGGCCGTGATTTGGTGGATGGGACAAAGGCCCAGAAGAAGCTGGGCAAGGTACCCTCCACCATCATTAATTCCAAGTGACAGGACCTGCTTTTTTCCACCACTTGCCTAATCTCTGTCCCTGGGTGTTCCTGTGGGGTTTGGGTGCTCCCCTCAGGTCAGACAAGAGCCCTCAGGCCTGTCACCCAGGGCCCCTGTGGTAATGGCACGTTTGCACGTTGGTGCCATGACGTGGAGATGTCCTGAAATAAAACAACACCCACGTGAAACTCGGTGGGATCTGTGCCCACAGCACACAGGAGATGTCAGGCAGTCACGTCCATACATAGCTGGGCACTTATTTCACTCACATCAGGCAGGAACCAGCAGGAACTGGTTTGATTTTATGACTTCTCGGAGCAGCAGAAGCACTTTGTGTGAATGCAGAGCCAGTTCCCAAGAGCACTGGTGAAACTGGAGGCAGCACTGGCAAACTTCAGCCTCCTGTAAGGATCATATTTTCTGTCCCATTGTCCTGGCAGCAATAATCCCACATAACACAAACAACCCCATATGCTCCAAAACATCCCATATACCACAAATAATTCCCTACACCACAAATAATTCCATATAACATGAATAATCCCATATAACACAATCCCATATAACACAAATAATCCCTTATATCACAAATAAACCTTCAGATCACAGCCCTGGGTGGCTGGGCTGTCCCTTTAAGGTGGTTGGGTCACCCTGGGGGAGAGGAGGGACCTGCCCCTTCTCTCCAGAGCTTCAGGAGAGCCCTGAGGGCAGGTTTGTACCCAAGGTTGTCCTAACCCTGCTGTTCCCTGAGCTCTGCTTGTGCCCAGGGAGGGGTGGCTGGATGGAGGAGCACAGACTGTGGAGCAGACAAGGGGTGGGGAGGATTTAGGGGTGGGGAGGATTTAGGGGTGGGAGCTGGGGGTGAGGTGGCAGAGAGCAGAGTGACCTCAAGCAGCAGCCGCTTCCCTCTGGACTCTCATGTGCACGGACCTTCTGGCTGCTCCCCCCATCCCTCCCCTGGGTTCCATTCAGTTGTTCCTGATTTGATCTGAGAACTGGATTTATGGCTGAAGACGAGAAGGGCTGAAAAAATGCCTGCAGTGTCTAAGTTGCCTTTCCAAGTCATTCATCCCAAGAGGAGCTGGCACTGTGCAGGAGGATGAACTGAAGAGCCGATTCCTGGAGCTCAGGCACATGTCTGGGGTTTTGGGGGGGTTTTTTGTTGTTTTTTTTTCTGGGGGGAGGTTAAAATATTACATAGCAGAAAGCTTGAAAATAACTTTGATTCAACATGAAATGCTTCTTGGTTCAGAGACAAACCTGACAAACTGAACTCTGGATTGACCTGGCTGCAGGTTCCTGACTAAGGTTTAATTTTTATTTACGCGCTCCCTGGCAGCTCTTCCCAAGATTTCCTCCTGAGCCCTCCCATTCCTGGCCAGAGCTGCTTTTCTGACCTCCCTGCTCATTAAAACCTCAGCTCCTCACCCATTTACCAGCCCTTGAGCTATGTGGGAGTGGGAGTTTGTGAAAGTGCTGTGAGCCCGTTCGTGTTTGTGCTCACAAACAGGGTACCTTCTGCTTGCCTGTGGAGATAACCATCTCCTCTGCTTCTCAGGGAGCAGCACTGACTCAGACCTGCCTGAAGTGGTGGCTTTTACAGAAACTTCACAGGAAAACCTGCTTTCCACTTAAGGGCCTTGTGTGATCCTGGCCCTGAGCGGAGCGGGGAAGTCCCCAGTGCAGGAATGTTCCACGTGGATTCCACCACAATCACCGAGGTCGGAAAAGACCTCCAAGACCTTCCAGTCCGATTTTTGACCAAAACCAGCACCTTGTCCCCCATCCCAGGGCACTGAGTGCCACGTCCAGTTGCTCCCTGAACACTGGGCAGCCCCTTCCAAAGCCTGACCACCCTTTCCAGGAAGAAATTCCCCCTGATGTTCTTCTCCCACATGAAGTGAAACACTCGGAGCCATTTGGCCCCAGGGGCAATCCACTGTCCTTTTGGAAGGGAATAATATTAAATTCCACAGCAACACTTGCAAGACCCACAAAGGGCCTTCTCACTCTCTACAACTCCCTGGCACAAGGGTGGGCCCAAGTTGGGGGGGGGAACAGTGTTTTCTCCCAGGTGACAAATGATGGGACAAGAGGAAACAGCCTCAAGTTGTGCCAGGGGAGATTTAAACTGAATATTAGGGAAAATTACGTCATGGGAAGGGTCATAAAGCCCTGGCACAGGCTGCCCAGGGCAGTGGTGGAGTCCCCATCCCTGGAAGGATTTAAAAGACATGTAGGTGTGGCACTTGGCTTAGTGGTGACCTCGGCAGTGTTGGGTTTGCAGAGGAACTGGATGATCTTAAAGGCCTTTTCCCACCTTAATGGTCCTGTGATTCCATGCACTGGAACCAGCCAGTGCTGAGCCAGTGGCAGGGCAATGGGTGACTGGTGTTCTGTGCCACCTCCCACCCAGGGCCTGAGCTGGACAGGCTGCCTGGGGTGCCCTCAGCTCTGGTAGACCTTTATTCCCATGAGTGCCTGTTGTATTAAATACGAGGACGGCCATAATAATAAAACTGGGCACTTAGATGATGATGGCCTGAATTCAGCTCTATTCTTCATCCAGAATATTACATTGTCTTCCCACAGCTGCACACACACACTGACCATAGAATCTTACATACCACTAGCCTTCACATATGATTGGATGTTCACCTCTTATTTACATTCTTTCTCCCATGGTCAGGACTGGCACCTTTTACCAAGATCTCTATGGCCCCTGCTTTTCCTTCAGAGGAAAGGCCTTAGGGTGTCTAGATCAAAATCCTCTTAGGGTCTGCAGCTCTCAGACCCCTCCCTTCCCGCTGCCCCGCTGTGGCTTTGGCCACTCTCGGTGCTCATCCTTCCCCCAGCGGAGCAGCAGAGCGTGGACAATCGATGACACGCCTGTTTGGAGCAGTGAGATGGCAATAAAAGGCCTGAGCTCCCTCAGATCCTGCCGGGCACTTGTTTTCCCTCCCGTGGGTATTTGTCAGATGCTAACGAGCGGAAGCAATTAGCTCTGGGAGCAGGGGAAGGGGCTGGGGAGGGACAGGGCCACCTGCTCGGGGTGTGAGGGGGCTGGTGGGGACAACTCTCTGCCTGCTCTGCTCAGGCTGGGCTTGGAACCTCCCCACAGGAGACCAGGGCAGATATTCCTGAGAGAAGGCAGAGCTCAGTGAGAATGTTGTGCCAAAGGGTCTCTGAAAAATCACAGGATCACAGGATGGAAAACACCTCTGAGATCCTGGAATCCAACCCCTGACCCAACACCACCTTGTCACCCAGACCATGGCACTGATGCCACGTCCAGCCTGTCCTCAAACACCTCCAGGGGTGGTGAATCCATCCCCTCCCTGGGCAGCCCATTCCAGTGTCTGATCACTCTCTCTGGGAAGAATTTCTTCCTGATGTCCAACCTAAACCTCCCCTGGCACAGCTTAAGGCTGTGCCCTCTTGTCCTACTGCTGGCTGGAAGGGACCTCTGGAGATCACCCAGTCCAACCCCCTGCCAAAGCAGATTCCCTCTCGGGGCAGCTCTGGAACGGGTGGGTGCTGGGCCCACGTGCAGGGTGACACCTCTGTGTGATGCTTTTGGGTAAAGCAAAGTCACCTTGTTGTCCCGAGGCAGCCTGTGCTCCCCTGTTGGATATTTAGTTTGGAAGGCTGTGAAAACACCCTGCTGATCCTTTGTGGAGCCACTGAAAACACTGCTGGCTCCGGATCCATCGATCCTGAGCAGCTGTTAATTAGGGGCTGAGTTAAACACCACTCACAGTTTCCTGCCTGGCGTCCCCGAGTGCTCCTGAGCTCTGGTGACTCAGCCGTGGCTCCAAACAAGCCACGTCAGGATGTTTGTTCCGGGTAATGGGGGAGCACAGAGCTGCCCCTGCCACCAAGGGGGTTAATCCCAGCAGGATCCTCTGGGTTTGAGATGGAGCAGATGGTTCCGTGGAGCCACTGACCAAAAACTGCAGGAGCTTGTGCGTAAATTGGAGGGAAAGGGCTCTGGTTTTTTTTTGCTTGCTTCTACCTGCCCTCCCTGCAAAACCCTGTGAGGGGCTTTTGCTGAAATAACAACTTGCACACAACATCCCAGGCACTGGGTGTGACACATCTTCATGAAAATGAGTTTATTATGACCTGCACTGGCCTGGGTCCTTCTGATGGTGCTGGGCAGCTCCTTCTCTGGGAAGACAAAACCCACCGAGCAGGTTTGACCCAGCCCTGAGCAACGTGCCCTTCTTGCCTGCCTGCTCCAGGTGCTGGAGCTCTATTTCCAACCACAAAATGACAGTGGCTTTGCTACATTAACAGCTGCATTTGGGCTTTGCCTGTGCCGTTTGAAAACAAAGGTGACAGCTGAGCTCAAATTTTCACACCCTGGTTGGGTTTCCGGCCTTGAGTTGTTCTGCCTTCATTTCATTTTGAGAGGAAATGGTCACTGTGTTGCCCTGAGTAACATCTTCCTAAGAACAGGCTCCCCTCTGGTTTTATATGGTGGATTCTGTCAGACATGGGTTGGTCTGCCCAAAACTCCCCGTCTTCTCCATTTCTACAGGAGTATTTTTTAGGCATTCTCACTCTGGACAATATCTATGCAAATGTAGCAGTTTATACACTTATTCTGGTTTATAGTCTTCCTCTAAAAGCCCCCCTGGAGCTCTGCAAGTCCCTCTTGGAGAGGAGGAGGATTGGAATGGGGAATCACAGAATCACAGGTTGGAAGGGACTTTAAAGCTCATCCTGTTCCTGCCACCTTCCACTCTCCCAGGTTGCTCTTTTGATCCAAGCTGGCCTTGGACACTTCCAGGGATCCAGGGGCAGCCACAGCTGCTCTGGGCAACCTGTGCCAGGGCCTCTCCACCCTCTGAGTAAAGAATTTCTCCCTATAATCTACTCCAAACCTAGCAGGCCGTTCCCATTCAGGCCAGTACTGAGCTTGGCCTTGCTGGTGCTGTGTCAGTGCCATGTGCTGGTCACCCCAGCTTGGATGAGACAAAGGTTTCCACGTGCCCTGAGCTGCCCCAAAACTGTAACCATCCTCTGGACAGGGAGGTTCTGCTTGGGGCAGTGTCAGGTGGATGTTCCAGCTCCCCTGTGAGGAGCCAGCACTTGCTGCAGGGGCTTCAAACATCTCTGAAGTGGCTGCTGGAGATGGTTCATCTTCAATTGAACTGCCCCAGATTTGGCTCCAGTGCCCAAAATAGGGAGACAACCTTCTGTAGCACTGCTGGAAGGGATTTAGGCAGGTTATAAATATCCAGCTCTTGAAGCCGGCTGAGACACCAGAGCAACTTCTCCGTGCCTGCGTCGCAGGGTTGCTCAATCTGGCTTTGAAAGGGGGCACCAGCAAATCCCAGCACGACAAAAGGAACTGTGCTGGACATCTGGTGCTGCAGATGGACCACTGGCCTTTATAATCAGAATATTGCTGTGAATAGAGGGGTGGGAGCTGCTGGCAGAGCTCTGGGTGCGCTCATTGCTCCTCAGGCGCCCTAAAGGGCGTTTAATCTGCACAGAACAGACCAAAGCAGTTCCTGCGGTTTCAAAATTAAAAATAAAATCAATACCACCCATGTGGTGTCGAAACCAGCGGTGAAGATGATCCCAGCACCTTGGTGCTATTGAAGTGACTTATTTCAGCAGGTGATTTGATCCTGAAAGTGCTGGAATCCTGACAAGTTCAGGAGAAGAGCAGTGCAAGAGATGAAGGACCTGGCTGGGCTGATTAATGAGCACAGCTCGTGGGAGTGGAGGACACACAGTAATTGTGGACCAAGAGTGATGGAGGGGGGGGGAGAATTTTGAGAGCAAAGTAGAATCATCTAAGGAATATAAGAGTCTTTCAGAGAGGAAAAACTCTTCTGGATGTGCAGATAGGACGATACGGGGATAAAGCAGAAGATATTAATCAGTGGAAAGCAAGTCTGGTGATCAAGAAACATTTCCAGGCAAGGAGGATCATCAGGATGTGGAACAGGGGAAAGAGTGGAAGTCCCATTGCCACTCACTTAGCACTGGATCAGAAATTGTGCTGTAGGGAACAGGAAGGACCCGGGATGAGCTCACAGGACTTTCCCACCTCTCATTTCTTCAGTTTTTGTGTTCCATTAGGGAAAATCCTACTTTCAGTTTCTTTCTGGGGCCAGAAATGTAATTTCCAGTTCACTCCTTGTTTTTTGGAAGGCTGGAAAAATGCTGAGTGCAGGAGGATATTGTTTTTGCTGTTGACCTTTTTGGTGGTCTTTCAGTGAAACGAGAACGAAGCCCTTCACTCGCTCGCAGATTGGGGGGGGGGGGACGTGCTCAGCACTAAATATTCTCTGGCACATATTTATGATGTGGCTCAGTGCTCACGACTAAGATGAGAAAATAGCTCATTCTGCATGGTCTGGTAAGTTCTTAGTGTTTGTCCTTCCTGTGCTGCCAAGGGGAAGCTGCATTAATCAGTGTCTGCCCTGCTCGGGCTGTTCTTGCACGGGCAAAACGTCTCCCCGAACTTTTCCATCCAAGCAGAAGCAGCTTTGAGGTGACCTTGCAGCTCATCCCATTGCAGGCACCCGTCCTCATGTCCCTCTTGGATGCAAGACACTAAAAGGAGCAGTAGAAAGTTAGGAAAACCTTCTTGTCTTCTTCTTCCCCCTCCTGCAGCCTCCCCTCGTTACCTGAACGCGTGGGACACCAATAACCCACTGACACAAATTCCCCAGGAGAGCCCTGTGGTCCCAGGAATGTTGTGCTGGAGATCCCCCTGGGCTCCTGTGCTGCATCCAGCCATGGTGGATGTTGCTGGCAGTGTTTGGGGCACTGGTGGCAGAGATATTTCCCTCACAGCTGCCTCAGTTGGAAATAGGGTTTGCTTCAGCACTTTCAGCACAGACAAGGTGGAAACCCTTCCAAGTTCCAGGGAATCCAGGGCACTGGCAGCTCTGAAGGGCCCTGCTCGGGCCCAGCTGAGTTCCCAGAAGTGCCTGCTGCTGTTTAACATGATTATGGAGAGGTGCAGACAGCACCAAACCCCCTCTGAAAGTTCTGCCTGTTCCTCTGGCTCCTTGGTTTGCTGTAGCTGTGGAGCTTTTCTCTAGACCACTGGCTGGTTTGGCATCACAGTTATGATCCTTGGGGCAGGATTTGCTGGCTCCTTTCACTGGTGTCTGTGCTGAGTCTGCCCAGTTTGGCTCTGGCAGGACCCTCTTTGATTTCCCCCCCACTGTCCTCCAAGACCTTGAACACCTGAGATGGAATTTGGGAGGATGTTTCCTCCACTGATTTCTACACAGGTGCACAGTCTCACACTTCTTTACTAATGAAATAAGGCTCTAATTGCAATATATTATTTAGGCTGGGTGCTCCCACCTCTGCTTTTGAGCTCTGTGTGGGAGAGATCATAATCTCAGATAAAAATTGAGGGGCAAACCATGCGTGTAAGTCTTCTCAACTCATCTTCAGGATCTGCACAAACATCTGATGGGGAAATGGTCATGATTTTCACTCAAAAAACCATCATTTTCCACTTGGCCTGCAGATTTTAACAGCAGGTTTCACTGAGCTTCTGCAGAGACCAGCACTGGGAGTTTTCTAGTGAGATGGAGAAGATGCAGAGGAGCAGGAGACCAAAAAACTGTTCCTCACCAGCCCAACCTGTCATAACTTTGTTATTGAATAAGTTTCTGCTTTTCAGAAGCATGAACAAGTTGTTCTCTCAAAACAAGTTGGTTCTTTAAAAATACTTGAAGGGTCTCCGCTGGCTTCAGTTCTCTTCTCTTTTTGGCCAAAACGAGACAGAACCTGAGCAAAATGTGGTTGTGTTGGGCGTCTGGGAGGCAGAAGGGCTTTCCATGAGATCTGAGCTCAGGATTTGGGTCAATGACTGATTGTTGCTGGGTCTGGTGTCTCTTCCAGTTTTGTCTCTGCCATTGGGTTTTCTGGCCAGTTAACTGTTGACAGGCAGCTCTCAGTGCTTGGGAGAGGGACTGGTTTGGGTCAAATCATCCCCAAATCGGTTTTGCTGCTCAGCCTTTTCTGCTTTGCAGTTTTGCAGCTCATCCCAGTGCTGCCCAACCCAGACCCTCCCAGCAGCCCTGGGCAGAATCCAGAGGGTCCTGTCGACTCTATCCCCTTGCCAGTGCTCCTGGTGGATGAACTGGAAGGCTCAGTATTCTACTTGGGGCTTTTAACTCTTGCAACAGAGGATTTTCTCAGTACTACAGAATTGTAGAATGTCCTGAGTGGGAAAGGACCCACAAGGATCATCCAGTCCCCAACCCAAGGACACCCCAACAATCCCCCCCGTCCCTCAGAGCGTTGTCCAAGCATTCCTGGAGCTCTGGCAGCCTTGGACTGGAGTCCTTCCAGACACCACACTTGCTGTCACATTACACTGCTCATCTCCACAAGAACATTGAATCTCTAGATGATCTACGGTGGGGCTTGAAAGAACAGTCATTTGGACATCTTTACACCTGCTTTATTATGGCCAACAGTGAAGTTCTTGTGCTGGTTTTTTGGGGGATTTTTAGAAAAAATGTAGGGGGAAAAAAATCAGCAAAAGCATTTTCTGAAACATCTTCCCCCATTTCTTGCCCCAGACTCCTAAACCTGTTGGAGTTACTAACTCACTGCAAGAATTGTATGTTGTCTCCTGTTGGGAGTTTTAAAAGACTAAAGAGGAGTCTAAGATTTAAATCTGATTTGCAACAAGGATGGAAATTTTTGCAGGATCCCAAAATCACACGAGTAAAATAATGTCCTGGTGGCTGGTGATGGTCTTGAAAGGTCTTCAGCTGGACCTGCCCAGGGCTTTTTGTTCTTTTTAAATTACGGCAGAGAAGGGGCTTTGTTCCAGTTATTTGAATAGGATGGAGGGAAATGGAGTTATTTAAGAGCAGTTCATGCTTTATCCTCGGTGCCTCCCTGACTGAGGCTGGAGTTGTTTGCTGGCTGTGTGTGGAGTTTGTTCTCTGTGGCCCCTGGGACCTGTCTCGTGTTCTGGGCTATTTCCAGCCCAGTCCTGGTCTCTGCTGTGCCCATTCAACCCCATACCCAGCTGGGCCTTTCCTGGCACCTCTGGGATGCTACAAGGCTAAATCAGCACATTCAGTGATCAAAACTGCGTTTAAAAATTCATATTCCTGCCCTAAGTGCTAAGCAGGGATTATACTTTGAGCCTGTATTATATTAAATACATGTATATACTTTAAGCCTGTATTATATTTTATATTTATATATATATACTTTAACCCTGTAATTTATTTATTTATTTATTTATTTATTTTTATATGTATTATTTAAAGCCTGTATTATGTTACCCAAGTATTATACTTTGGGAGTGCTCACCTGGAGCAGAGAAGGCTCCAGGGAGATCTTAGAGCATCCAAAGGTGCTTCAGGAGAGCTGGAGAGGGATGGAGGGACAAGGGATGGAGGGACAGGACACAGGGAATGGCTTCCCAGTGCCAGAGGGCAGGGTGAGATGGGATATTGGGAAGGAATTCCTGGCTGTGAGGGTGGGCAGGCCCTGGCACAGGTTGGGCAGAGCAGCTGTGTCTGCCCCATCCCAGGAAGTGTCCAAGGCCAGGCTGGAGCAACCTGGGCTGGTGGAAGGTGTCCCTGCCTGTGACAGGGAGTGGAACAGGATGAGCTTTAAGATCCCTCCCAACCCAAACCATTCTGTGATTCCCAACCTGTCCATTTGATGAAACCCCCCTAATGCCACTGTAGGAGTCAGCAGAGGTTCCTGGAAAAAGAAGTGCTAAACAAAATGTGAGGGGTTTTAAACGCTTTTGTAACATCTATTTGTACTTTTGGGCATTTCCAACCCTCCAGATGAGTTTCCTGCGCCGCCTCACGAGCAGCTGCTTTGGGCACCTTTCTGTTCCCAGCCCTGTCAATCAGCTCAAACCCACACATTGGTAGAGGTGAAAAAAAATCCTCTCTCTGGCTTCCCTCGCCTTTGGTATCTCTGGTTTTGTGCTGCCAGTCCCACCTGCTCGGGGGTTTTGTGAGTTAAGCCTGGCTTAACCGACACATCTGTTGTCCCTTCAGACTTTTCCTGCTCGAGCCAAGTTTTCTGTGCCTCCCTGAGAGGGCTTAGATTGTGTCTGGAGCCTGGGAATTCCCAAGTTTTCTGCTCTTTGTGGAGCCTGTTGCTTTCCAGGGCAGCACAGAGACTGGCATCATCCTGAGGGCTTCCAGGAAACCCTCCTCCTTGTCAAGATTTTAATGGGAATTAACTTTTTAAGTTATGCCCATATATGTGAATTCTAAATACTGCTGGGGCATCATCCATGTTTCTTTAGGAAATCCTATTCCTGGGAGCACCAGCAGGATTTTCAGAGGCTTGGGTCCCTCTTCTCAAGAGGAAAAAGGGATGAAGAAAGGTGGAAAATACAAGAATCATGAATATGCCAGAAATCACAAGCTTGTAGATTGGTTTGTTCAGCCCCTGCCAGCGAGGAACCTTCTGCCTGATCCTTTCTCCAGCCCCCTCTCCAGTTCTTCCCTGTGTGATGGGTTTTCCTTGTGTGCCTGTGGTGTTTATTCCATATTCTAATAGATCTGTCCATTAGGGAATGTTTTCTGAGGTTCAAACTCAACTTTCCTTTGTTCTGGTTTGTTCCATAACACCACAGGCTGTGTTTGGACTGATGGAACCTGCAGGGCAGGAACAGAGGAGATGGCAAAGAAATCCAAGGAAATAAATGTGAGTTTGCCAGAGGCCTCTGTTTTTTTGGGTATATTTGCTGTTACATTGATCAGCAGCAAATCTCTGAAGTTCTCCTTGAATATTCAGATCATTATCCAGCAGGTGCCAGGTATCCTAAATTTCCCCCACAGAGCCACTGAGGCTGGCGGGCAGCTTAAAGAAAGCCCCCCAAAGGAGACAAATTTTGATGTCATGTCCGGAGGCAAAGGGAAGAAAACAGCTGGCCATGAGTATTGGACCTCAAACCACCATTTCAGCAAGTTCTGACCTGCCTAAACCCCCCCACCCCAACTCCAAAAATAATGTGACGTCCCCTGATTTCGACCCAAACTTGGACCGACGGAGCAATCGGCACAGAGCGGTCCCGCATTGGATTCATGTGGGCCTGTTGACACCAGCGTTTCACCCTTATTAATTATTTGGGCCTGTTAACGCCAAGGCTTTGCAGGATCTTCCCCCCAAACCCCCAGTGCCGCCGGGGTGGGCAGGAAGGCACAAGGCAAGGAACAAAGCAGCCATGACGCGCAACCGCCACCGGCGAGCAGAGAAAAAAGCGCCTCTTACCTGCTTTGCGGACGAGCCCGATGGCTTTGGGGGCTTCCTTGCAGCAGGTTTGAAGGAGGAAAGGCACAAAGAGGGGGAAATCTTCTTTGCTGGTGAGATATGGGTCGATTTTGGGAAACAGGAGGGGAATGGGCTGCACCATCCAGTGAGCGCTCAGGCATTCGCAAACCACCGTTGCCGGTTTCTTTGAAACGTGACCTGTTTCCTTGTTGCACAGGAAAGGAAAGAAGAGAAAATAAAAGCTGGGTAGCTCCGAGAAGTGAAAGAGCTCTGAGGTCTTCTCAGTGCCAGGGCATGGGGCTGCTGTGGGAGAAAAGGAGCTCTCTTCTTGCCCGTTGAACAGACACTCATGGGGAAGTGTCTTTGCATGAGTGTCTTTGAGTGAGTGTCGTTGTGTGAGTGTCTTTGCATGAGTGTCTCTGCCACAGAATTAATTAGGTTGGAAAAGACCTCTGAGATCACTGAGTCCAACCTGTTGGATCAAGCTGATCACCACCTTATCAATTAGACCAGTGTCACTTCCAGTTGTTCCTTGAACCCCTCCAGGGATGGGGACTCCACCGCCTCCCTGGGCAGCCCCTTCCAACGTCTGATCACCCCTTCTGTGAAGAAATTCTTCCTGATGTCCTCTCCTGGCACAGTTTAAGACTACATCCTATCACTTGTTGCCTGGGAGAAGCAGCCAACCCCAGGGGGTTGTGGAGTAGTTGTCATGCCAGGCTGTGTCTGGGAGGTCACTAGGGAATAAAAGAAACCTCATTTCTTTATATTTTCTACATCCAGGACAGAGGCTACTGAGAAAGGCCCTCTGTGAGGAGTTGATCTGGAGTTGTGGTCTGTGAGGGACTCGTAGCCTCTTGTGGCATGGTTTTCTTGCCCTGCTTTCTGATGAGTTGTCTGAGGTGCCAAAATGGCCAGAACACTCCCAGCACCAGTCCCACCAAACGTTGTTCATGTTTGCCAGGTTTTTCAGCTGCTCCTCACGGGAACATCTGCCTTTCCAGCAGGGAAAAATGTCCGTGTTTCATCCCCAGGGCCACAGAATCATGGAATGATTTGTGCTGGAAAGGAACCTTAAAGACCATCTCGTTCCAGCCTTCCATGAGATCAGGATGCTCCAAGCCCCCTCCAACCAGGCCATCACTAATTTCTGCTAATGCAAAGAAGCACCCCAAGAAGAAGCTGGGATTAGGACCCTGATCCCGGCATGTTGGGCTTGCTGGTGTTCAAGACTGCTTGGAATAAAAAATAAAATTGGTAATAGGGTTAGATATGCAAAAACCGAGGTATCCTCGAGCATTACTCAACTCCATGGCATGTCAGTGCCAAATCCCCCCCTGAGGAGCCCTTTGTTTACATTTTGACATGGAGGTGTTCATGGTGTTTACTCAGAAATCCATAACAAAGGTTTTCCCAGGGACGAGGTGAGATCCTGAGACAGAAGGACGAGTCACTTGGGCAGTTTACAATAGTGAAAAACGCAGCATCCCAGTGCCCTCAGCAGTGTTCACCTGCATGTTTTCCCTGTGCCCAAAATCCCCACAAAGTTTAGGGATGGTGCAGGACGACTTTGATAATCACTTTTTGATGGCTCTGCTTTCAAAGCCGGTGGCTGGACAAGTTTGGGAAACACCAACCCGATTTTATCTAACACCTGGGACTCATTGAGCCCAGTTTTAATGTTGGGCAATTAGTTTACACATCTCTGCACCAGTGGAAAAACAAACCCATTTGTTTACAGCTCCTTTCACTCCGCAGGTTCTCAACCTGCAGGATTTGAGCTCCAAACAAAGGCCGAGTGGTTTGTTTATGGCAGCAGTAGCTGAAGGACTGA
This sequence comes from Empidonax traillii, assembly GCF_003031625.1. NCBI lineage: Eukaryota > Metazoa > Chordata > Aves > Passeriformes > Tyrannidae > Empidonax > Empidonax traillii. The sequence continues at coordinate 39,236 of NW_020956722.1, read as the reverse complement.
ATGGAGCTTTGTTGTGTTGGGTGCTGAACAACCATAAAAAGGGTTAGTCTGTGGCCAAGGAGCTTGTCCCAACATGGACTTGGGGCCAGGCTGTGATGTAGAGCCAGAGCTGGGAACTTTGCCCAGGCCCTGCAGTTCAGACATAGCAAGAGAGGGAGAGAATATTTTATTTTATGCACAAAACGCTCGTACAAAAAAAAAAAAAAAAAAAAAAATCACCCCATCGGGCCTCGGCCCTGCTCCCCGTCTGCTGTAACATCAACCAGGACGGGGTTTGCAGCCTTTTCAAGCCTTAAAAACTGAGCGCTGCCCTGGGTGTCCCGCGGGCTGGTTCCCGGCTGGATGCGTTTGGGAACCCGCCAAGCACCACCCGGGAGCGGCGGCGCCGCCAAGTTGGCCTGGAAGTGTTGGGATTTGTGCTTCCCTGGGGTCCAGTCCATCAGCCCGGCGGGGGTTTCCATCAGCCTGGTGCTGAGCCCGGGGCTGGCAGGGCCAGACCTGCAGCCTGTGCCGCGCGTAGCCACAGGAGGGTGCAGTGTCACCGGGATGGTCCCGCTCCGAGCTCGGGGTCCTCTCCATCCCAGCAGCCG